>NW_027412223.1:0-53786 GCF_047663935.1 Musca autumnalis
ATTTTGCTTTGTTTTACATCTTGATTGTTCTATGGATCCAAATAACGCTTCAGATATTGGTGTGGTTACTATTGCAGAGTAGACTTCTTTCAAGTTTTTATCCCATTTGATACATAAATGGTCAATACAAGTTTTTGTCAACATGTTACCATATTCTCTTGTAGGTTTGGATATCATACATTTTAATCCATTTAAAGAAAGGATGTTCAAGTAGTTTGATGTTTTTGGGTTTTCCTTTATGATATCAATGTTTATATCACCTAGGAGGATTAGTTTGCTTCTTTGATAATGGTACCCAAGATGTGATCTAATTCATTCAAAAATGTGATATACTTTGGTTTGGCGGCCGATATATAGCAAAAACTATTGCACTTGTAGCTGTTGAAATTGATAATTTTTGCTGAGCTCATTATTATAATTATTTTTTTGAATTGCATTGTTTCTTTGACGAATATAGCGATTCCACCTCGTTTTCCTTCTCCTTTTCCTTCTCGAGTAAAAAGGATTATCCTCGTCAGTTTTGTTCGTTTCGGAAAGAACTATTAAATGTACCCTTTCTATTATCTTTGAGGTATTCGCAATGAATGTTAAAAAGTTCTTCTCATTTAAATAGTTACCCAGTAACATTTGAAGAAAGGGGTTACATGCGATGACGTGATTTCATGGCATCTTTTGCATTGGTTTTAAACGAAGTCGTGAAAGATCCGATCTTTTCATTAGCATTTGAACTAATGCAAAGGAAGTTGGATCCGATCTTTTCATCAACATTTTTCTAAATATACAAGATTAATTATTTACAATAGGCTTGATGTTGTCGGTGACTCTAAATCACAACCAACGTTGTTAAAAACTCTCGTCGTAATGATAATGTCATTGCAAAGGGTTGTTGATAATGACATGCCAAAGCATTGGTGGAAATGACATGCCAAAGCATTGGTGAAAATGGCATGTCAAATCATTGGTGTAAATGACATGCTTTGGATCCATAAATGAATAGCATCTTTTGGGGCCCACGCTCATATAAAATGCATCGGATGAAGATGCTAAAAAGATGACATGCCAGATAACTTGCACACATGATTGAATGACATCTTTGGCATCGAACATTTTGCTGGGTATTCATGTAATTTTCATTAATTTTCATTGAAATTACTAACTACTTCTTCAGTATAATTCATTTTTCACGGTTTTCTTTTATAATAAAAACGGAAAAGTTGCTAATGATATTTTATTTTGTTTGACTAGTTTTATTGAGCTCGGTTTAAATTGAATGACAGGATCTTTTAATTATTGTTTTTTATAATTTGTGTTTAATGTGGAATAGAGTGCAAAATAAAGATGCTTGTTTTAATTTGCTGAAGTAATATTTTCAATATCAGTAAAATTCTTTATTAAAATGAAAGGGGAATTTTCGATAATGCGGGCATAAATAGATCCATTTTTGACACCAAGAAATTTCCAACCGCATTCCCTGGCTTTTGTTTTGGGTTAACCAAAGCAAACGACGATTGTGCGGAGTGAGTTCATCGTTCAAATTTGTTGTATTGCTCTCAGATTCTCCGTTCTAATTAATTTCTCTATTTCCAATACGAATTTGCAATAAGTGTCTCTTTATTTTGCCCATTACTTCACGTTGATTCTATTCTTTTTGTGTACCATGTACACTCTATCAATGTCATTGTTTATTGGCACTCCCATTTTCGCACTTTTCTTGCTCACAACATCGTTCGCATCGATATTCATGTTGGGTAAGTTGCTTATTTCGATATTTCTATCTATTACCATTTGCTCAAGTCTCTATATTTTTTGATTTAGTTTTTCTATCTGTTCCCTTTTTTCATTATCTCTTGTTTGTAGGTCTCTAATTTGTGTTACTATGTTTTTATTCATCTCCGTTGTGTGTTGTTCGATTTTTTACCTGTTTTGTTCGAGTTTCGCACTCATAGCAGTAATTCTCGTCGTTGATTGCTTTATGCAGATCTCTGGGCTAGACAAACCAGACTTAAAGTCTTCGACATCGTTGTTTTCATTGTTGTTGTTTAGCGTTGATGTTGATGTGAACGAGTTTCTAAACCTTTTCTTCTACTGCTAGCCTCATCACTCTCACATCGTTGTTGCTTGCCTTGTTGTTCTTACTTTTCATTCTCCGGAGGTAAAACTAAATACCCAATGTTGGGAAATTTTTGCGAACAGTATTTACATTTCCATAAAGCTCTCTTTGGTTGGCCCATGCCTTTATATGAGCTCTCGGGGAGTGAGCAGCACGGGGAGAAATGGATTTGACGATTACAATGATGACAACGAACATAAATAAATGATTTAATTTCTAAAGAATATTGTCCGCAAATATTATTTGTTTGTTTCTGGATATGCGACGTTTTGAGATAGGGTTTTTGGAAGTATTAATCTACAATCCGGTAGTTAACATAACAATATGCTGTTTTATATAGTTTTTTTTTTATCTTAAATATGCGTTCACAGACGAAACTGGATGCACGTAGTTTGCGCGTATGCGTGCGTTCACCTTGAAGGCTATAGTACTTTACCCTCACACATTTTACAGAACGACAGTAACTGCAAGGATATTAAACAAACACAACGGGGCATACTGTTTAAAAAATTACCATATCACTTAAGGTTGGAAAACTTTTTAATCCGTCGAAATCAATGTTAAAAGATTGATTCCATATCTGAGGTTAAAAAACCCAAACCCAGACGTTCAACTACTAGACTTAGAAACTTTTGAAAGTTACGCAAGAAAGGTCATCAGCGTCTGCAAAATTGTATGCAAAAATTTCATTCTTAGAATTTCGCGAGTATTATTTGTTGGACACCGGTGCCAACATTGTATTGGCTCCGATTTAGCAAACTTAAATCATGAAAATTCTCCTCATTTTACAAAAACCCGATGTTTTGTTAAAACGGCAGATGGAAATCCGCAGAAAGTCATAGGCTGCCTTGATGTTGAAGTAACATTTAAGGTACAAAAGAAACCTCTTATGTTATTTATTACCTCTTCTCTGTCACAACGATTAATACTGGGGGTAGATATAATTACTCAACGATATTGTTGGCTCAGTCGATATGATTGTGCTAAATAAGGCAACCGACATATCTGATTTTACGGTCAGTACAAAAGTTTATTCCGAAGAAATCGATACCAATGGAAATAATGACCTAAAGTATCCATTAACCTTGGAACAAGGCACACATTTAGATTCTGTAATAAAGTTATTCCAAAAGCAAGTTCGGGCGCCCTCCATGCATAAAGCATTCCATCGACATTGGCGATGCAACTCCGATTAAACAGAGATTTTGCCCTCTCTCACCGGCAGTGGAGAATGTCATATTTAAGGAAGTGGACCGGATGCTATCTGTAGGCGTGATAGAGCGTCGACTTCTTCCTATGAGACTCGTCATAAAACCTGGTAAAGTTCGTTTATGTCTTGATGCGCGAAAATTAAATAAAGTGACTAAGAAAGATGCATATCCTCCACAATAGATCGAGGGCATTTTTGGAATACTTCCAAGAGCAAATTTGATATCTAAATTAGATCTCAAAGATATGCATATTGGCAAGTTCGTTTGGCATTTACTGTACCGGGTAGGCCCCTCTACCAATTTACAGTAATGCCGTTTGGTCTTTGCAACGCTCCCCAAATGATATGTAGACTGGTAGATGAGATCATTCAAAACGACTATAGACATTGTGTCTTTGGTTATTTTGATGGCTTCGTAATAGTGTCCGATGACTTTGAAACTCGCATAGGAGTCTTAATTAGAATAGCTTCGCAATTTAAAAAGGCGAATCTCACTTTGAACATAAGTAAGAGTCGATTTTGTGTTACAAGGATTAATTATTTAGGATACGTTATTGGAGATGGAGGACTAACAACAGACACCGAGAAAATCAGTGCAATTAGAAATTGGCTAGTCCCTAAAAATCTAAAGCATGTACGGGGATTTCTTGGACTGCTAGGTTGTACGCCGCTTTATTGAGAATTTCTCAACTGAGATATCCACAAAGAAAAAACATGAATGGACACCTGCGGCTCAAGCGGCACTTGATCGAATTAAAACGCCTTTAACAACAGCACCGGTATTAGCCAACCCAGACTTTTCACAGAAATTTTACCTCCATTGTGATGCCAGCGATTATGGCATGAAGAACGAACGCCCCGTAGCATACATGAGCAGAAAGCTGAACTCGTCACATAGGAATTACAGCGTAACTGAGCGTGAATGTTGAGTTAACACGTATCTAATATGGTAACTATTTAGGGCCATCTAATATGCTTGAATAATCGTATTGAACACACATAGAAATTCTGTTTTAAATACGATTATAAAAGTGTTGTATACAGCCCATACAAATTGTAATTTAATAGTGAATTTTCATCAATACCAAGAAAAAAACATTTTTCAGGTAACAGAAATCTAACTTTTCATTAGCAATTTTAGCAACAGCATGTTTATATCTGTCATCAGGAAACATCACCATTTCACCCCCATTGGGTACATTGTCACTAGTACAATTACGCCATATCTTCTCCTTTGGTATCAATATATTTAGGATATGCGAAGGACAACTCGCATATCCTGTGTAACACTTCCGGCTACCCAAGGTGGCTTCTCCCTTATAATATCGAAGATATTATTTGAGGCTTGCTCAGTCACCAGATATATCCAGTGTCCACCAGAACAGGATTAACTATATCCTCCATATGTATGTGGCACGGAAACCATACCATTATATAGATGATCTATCTGTTTGATATACAATATTTATATTCGAATAATTTTGTACTGATGTCAAACTTCATAGATTAGATCTTTTATCATTTCGAAAAAAACGTATGTCTTCTTTCATTGGATTTCACTCTCAATTAATCTTAATTACTTATCTTTATAATCTTTATTTATCTTTCATACTTTTGATGTTGATTAACATTGTAATATTAACATAGCAAAACTGAACCAAAATTAAACAATGTATTTAAGATCACCCACATTTACAATGAAATACAGACAAATTAAAAAAAAATCAGACATCGTAAAAATTATAATTTTAGGTTTTGATAAACTCTCCATTAATATAAAAAAGCATGTATTATTTACAAAATTACAATATTATTTTATTAGTTGAATAAACTTTGTTAATAGTTATGGATTACTAATTTGAAAATGTTGCAGTTTTATCTAACCAGATGAAGGTATTATAACAAATGGCACCATTTTGGAAAGGTTGAAGTATGAGCTATAAAATTTCCTGAATTAATTGAGCACCCATAATGGGCCCTTTTTCGACTTGTTGAGGGTTTTATGGAAAAACCCGGGTCCAAAAAGAGGTATTTTGGTTATAACTTCTGAACCCCTGGAGATAACCCCATCATATGACCACTTGTTGGATAGGTAGTTTCATAAGCTTTCCAACGATACCCATTTTGTAAGAATCGGTTCAGTAGAACCGGGTCTATCGGGTACCGGGTACCCGGACTTTCGGGTCGAATAACCGGGTAACCGGGTCCGTCCCCCAAGAAAATTTTATATTCCCGTAATCAGCGTAAAAATACCTACCTCTGGAAAAAATTTCAAAAAAATCGGAGAGTTTTTACTAAACTAGATTTGTTCCGGCTCCTCTTATTTTCATGAGGTTTTCCAAGCTAACCCCTCATCAATTAGGGGGATATGTTGGATGATCTGTTTCGCTTCCCCAATTTATTTTTGGGTTTGACTTCGAACTTTCAGTCTTTAGATCTTCTTTGGCGTCCCCGATTATGGTGAGACATTTAATATAATTTTTATGATTTTATGCCATTTTAATTTTAGTTGATGTCTTATCTTTCTTCTGTAAATCAGAGTCAGATATGTATTTCTTATAGGAAGTTTTCCAATCTTCTTTTCATCAGCATTTGAACCCATTCCATGGATCCAATAGAGATGAAATTAGTTTTTGTATAAATACACATTTTTCTAAATATACAAGATTAATTTTTTACAATAGGTTTGACGTTGTCGGTGACTCTAAATCACAACCAACGTTGTTAAAACTCTCGTCGTAATGATAATGTCATTGCAAAGGGTTGTTGATAATGACATGCCAAAGCATTGGTAAAAATGGCATGTCAAATCATTGGTGTAAATGACATGCTTTGGATCCATAAATGAATAGCATCTTTTGGGGCCCACGCTCATATAAAATGCATCGATGAAGATGCTAAAAAGATGACATGCCAGATAACTTGCACACATGATTGAATGACATCTTTGGCATCGAACATTTTGCTGGGTATTCATGTAATTTTCATTAATTTCATTGAAATTACTAACTACTTCTTCAGTATAATTCATTTTACACGGTTTCTTTTATAATAAAAACGGAAAAGTTGCTAATGATATTTTATTTTATTTGACTATTTTTATTGAGCTCGGATAAAATTGAATGACAGCATCTTTTAATTATTGTTTTTTATAATTGGTGTTTAATGTGGAATAGAGTGCAAAATAAAGATGCTTGTTTTAATTTGCTGAAGTAATATTTTCAGTACAATTCTTTATTAAAATAAAAGGGGAATTTTCGATAATGCGGGCATAAATAGATGGCTTTTGTTTTGGTTAACCAAAGCAAACGACGATTGTGAGGAGTGAGTTCATCGTTCAAATTTGTTGTATTGCTCTCAGATTCTCCGTTCTAATTAATTTCTCTATTTCCCATACGAATTTGCAATAAGTGTCTCTTTATTTTGCCTATTACTTCACGTTGATTTTATTCTTTTTGTGTACCTTGTACACTCTATCAATGTCATTGTTTATTGGCACTCCCATTTTCGCACTTTTCTTGCTCACAACATCGTTCGCATCGATATTCATGTTGGGTAAGTTGCTTATTTCGATATTTCTATCTATTACCATTTGCTCAAGTCTCTAAATTTTTTGATTTAGTATTTCTATCTGTTCCCTTTTTTCATTATCTCTTGTTTGTAGGTCTCTAATTTGTGTTACTATGTTTTTATTCATCTCCGTTATGTGTTGTTCGAAATTTTTGCGAACAGTTTTTACATTTCCATAAAGCTCTCTTTGGTTGGCCCATGCCTTTATATGAGCTCTCGGAGAGTGAGCAGCACGGGGAGAAATGGAGTTGACGATTACAATGATGACAACGAACATAAAGAAATGATTTAATTTCTAAAGAATATTGTCCGCAAATATTATTTGTTTGATTCTGGATATCCGACGTTTTGAGATAGGGTTTTTGGAAGTATTAATCTACAATCCGGTAGTTAACATAACAATATGCTGTTTTATATAGTTTTTTTTTATCTTAAATATGCGTTCACAGACGAAACTGAATGCACGTAGTTTGCGCGTATGCGTGCGTTCACCTTGAAGGCTACAGTACTTTACCCACACACATTTTACAGAACGACAGTAACTGCAAGGATATTAAACAAACACAACGGGGCATACTGTTTAAAAAATTACCATATCACTTATGGTTGGAAAACTATTTAATCCGTCGAAATCAATGTTAAAAGATTGATTGCATATCTGAGGTTAAAAACCCAAACCCAGACGTTCAACTACTAGACTTAGAAACTTTTGAAAGTTACGCAAGAAAGGTCATCAGTGTCTGCAAAATTGTATGCAAAAATTTCATTCTTAGAATTTCGCGAGTATTATTTGTTGGACACCGGTGCCAACATTGCGTTGGCTCCGATTTATCAAACTTAAATCATGAAAATTCTCCTCATTTTACAAAAACCCGATGTTTTGTTAAAACGGCAGATGGAAATCCGCAGAAAGTCATAGGCTGGCTTGATGTTGAAGTAACATTTAAGGTACAAAAGAAACCTCTTAAGTTATTTATTACCTCTTCTCTGTCACAATGATTAATACTGGGGGTAGATATAATTACTCAACGATATTGTTGGATCAGTCGATATGATTGCGCTAAATAAGGCAACCGACATATCTGATTTTACGGTCAGTACAAAAGTTTATTCCGAAGAAATCGATACCAATGGAAATAATGACCTAAAGTATCCATTAACCTTGGAACAAGGCACACATTTAGATTCTGTAATAAAGTTATTCCCAAGCTTCCAAAAGCAAGTTCGGGCGCACTCCATGCATAAAGCATTCCATCGACATTGGCGATGCAACTCCGATTAAACAGAGATTTTGCCCTCTCTCACCGGCAGTGAGAATGTCATGTTTAAGGAAGTGGAAGATGTTTAAGGCGTGATAGAGCGTCGACTTCTTCCTATGAGACTCGTCATAAAACCTGTTAAAGTTCGTTTATGTCTTGATGCGCGAAAATTAAATAAAGTGATTAAGAAAGATGTATATCCTCCACAATCGATCGAGGGCATTTTTGGAATACTTCCAAGAGCAAATTTGATATCTAAATTAGATCTCAAAGATATGCATATTGGCAAGTTCGTTTGGCATTTACTGTACCGGGTAGGCCCCTCTATCAATTTACAGTAATGCCGTTTGGTCTTTGCAACGCTCCCCAAACGATATGTAGACTGGTAGATGAGATCATTCAAAACGACTATAGACATTGTGTCTTTGGTTATTTTGATGGCTTCGTAATAGTGTCCGATGACTTTGAAACTCGCATAGGAGTCTTAATTAGAATAGCTTCGCAATTTAAAAAGGCGAATCTCACTTTGAACATAAGTAAGAGTCGATTTTGTGTTACAAGGATTAATTATTTAGGATACGTTATTGGAGAAGGACGACTAACAACAGACACCGAGAAAATCAGTGCAATTAGAAATTGGCTAGTCCCTAAAAATCTAAAGCATGTACGGGGATTTCTTGGACTTGCTAGGTTGTACGCCGCTTTATTGAGAATTTCTCAACTGAGGTATCCACAAAGAAAAAACATGAATGGACACCTGCGGCTCAAGCGGCACTTGATCGAATTAAAACGCCTTTAACAACAGCACCGGTATTAGCCAACCCAGACTTTTTAAACATGAAGAACGAACGCCCCATAGCATACATGAGCAGAAAGCTGAACTCGTCACATAGGAATTACAGCGTAACTGAGCGTGAATGTTGAGTTAACACGCATCTAATATGGTAACTATTTAGGTCCATCTAATATGCTTGAATAATCGTATTGAACACACATAGAAATTCTGTTTTAAATACGATTATAAAAGTGTTGTATACAATCCATACAAATTGTAATTTAATAGTGAATTTTCATCAATACCAAGAAAAAAAGCATTTTTCAGGTAATAGAAATCTAACTTTTCATTAGCAATTTTACCAACAGCATGTTTATATCTGTCATCAGGAAACATCACCATTTCACCCCCATTGGGTGCATTGTCACTAGTACAATTACGCCATATCTTCTCCTTTGGTATCAATATATTTAGGATATGCGAAGGACAACTCGCATATCCTGTGGAACACTTCCGGCTACCCAAGGTGGCTTCTCCCTTATAATATCGAAGATATTATTTGAGGCTTGCTCAGTCACCAGGTATATCCAGTGTCCACCAGAACAGGATTAACTATAACCTCCTATTATTACTGAAATTCATCATTGCCAGCACATATTCGTGCTACCACCAGAATGGAGATACGTAAGATCTGTCCATAGTCGATAAACCATATGTATGTGGCACGGAAACCATACCATTATATAGATGATCTATCTGTTTGATATACAATATTTTTATTCGAATAATTTTGTACTGATGTCAAACTTCATAGATTAGATATTTTATCATTTGTAATATTAACATAGCAAAACAGAACCAAAATTAAACAATGTATTTAAGATCACCCACATTTACAATGAAATACAGACAAATTTAAAAAAATCAGACATCGTAAAAATTATAAATTTAGGTTTTGATAAACTCTCCATTAATATAAAAAAGCATGTATTCTTTACAAAATTTCAGTATTATTTTATTAGTTGAATGAACTTTGTTAATAGTTATGGATTACTAATTTGAAAATGTTGCAGTTAGGGCCTTGCTGTAAAATAAAAGCCGGCAGGACACAGGAGAGGAGGGTTATGAGGCTTAAAACTCCCTAACACATGGGAGTGAAAAAAACAAACCTTAAAAGAAACCGATCCATTCTAGTAAAGTGATTAATAAAAGTTGAGGGTAATTTTTACAGGTTGTTTGCGATCTAAACCATTTTACAATTTACATCATTCTTAATAAAAAAACTAGGGTGTCTTAAATTATTATTGAAACGTTCGAAACGACAATCAGAGAGGCTGGACTCGAACTCCCCAAACTACTGATTAGTTAGCCCTAACAATGACTCCCATAGTCATATACCCCAATAATGATACCTTAACACAGGAATAAGAAAACACAGTTTCGTGTTTCGTTACATAACGTATTGCAAGTAGATATATTCTATTATTTTTAAATTTTCCGACAAATTTAAAAGGAAAAATTTTCAAACTTTTATAAATAGTACACATTTACAGGCTCTGAAACATAGCAATTATATGTTAAAATTTGTTACCGTTAATTAGACGTCTTCCAAAAAATACGTTTGCAGGAAACTTTAAAAAAAGTTCCATAAGAATATTTTATGTATTTATTTGTTCATTCCTTGACAAAAAGACAAACTCTTACAAATTATAGCTATTGACGTACAAAAAATTTTAGTATTAATGTATATTGCAAACATATTATGATTTCGACATTCACTCTCCTTATGTCCCTTCAACAGAACAAACTTTTTTCTTCAAATCAATGTTTGGATCAGAGTAAATACCTGCGTATTTTGTGTAAGTATTAATTAAAGTCATGCCAGTTTGCTGACCTGTTATAGACATAATATTATGTGTGTTTAAACCAGAGTTTCCGAGTCGGAGTCTACGAGTCGGAGTCGAGCAATTTTGCTGGAGTCGGAGTCTGAGTCGAAAAAAATAACTCGACTCCGGCGAAATTCTTTCCACGTTATAGAAATACAACATTAAATTTGGAACAAGAACATTTTTTAAAAAATCATCATTAATTTGAAAGAAAGGTATAAGAAAACATAATTGCAAACGGTATATTATACTAAGTAAAGGACAATTCACAAGATATTTACTATCCTCTGAAGTGTAGTATGTACGGAAGTATGGTATGTTCTGATATTTTCAGATGTTGAAGGCATATCAATGGACTGTACACCTGTTGTTTGTGAGAACTGAGGCACTTGTCTCGAATCTTTTGACTTGTTATTTCCCTGCTGAGATATGTTTGTTCTGTGCAAAAGTGTATGGTGATTGTAATTGCACTTAGAGCAACTATTTTTGCTGAAACAATTTGGCAACATATGACCTTGAGCAGAGAGTCTTCTTGGCAATCGATTACTCCCAACGGGACAAAGTAAGCTTTGGCAATTTCGAAGAACATTGAACACAAAAATTGGATCCCACGTCCTAATATCTATCTTATATAGTTTCAAAACCGAAATAGCACTATTGATGTCTCTTTGCAGCAGGGACGTACGCAGGATTTCATTTCGGGGGGGGCCCAACTTGACCAAAAATCATGAAAATTAAAAATGTTGTGTATCGTTACGTAAAGCTATTTTAAAGGGGTTTTAATTGATTTTATATATATTCAATATTGCCACAAAGTATATACATTCAAAAGAGAGAGAGATCACAATATTTTAGATACAAGATTGAAATTTGGAACTGATTATAATATATTAGTCCTTGGATGAACCATATCAGACCACGTTCGGCATAGTCTCCTTACAAAAGTTTTTAACCAAATTCTCCAACAGAAATGAAGCAATAACTAAAAAAATCTTTCAAATTAATATTACCCATATAGATGTACGTTTTGGTGTATCCCAGAATTTTCAACCACATTAGCTCTTATTTGGCATTTTGGGTTCTAAATCCCGCAGCGAATAGCTTTCGAAACATTTTCTATATTCGAGGCTATTAGCATAGTTTTTAAAAATATCGTCAGTAATATGGATTTTGGAAATCATTTTGTTGGGAAAACTTTCATGCAAAAAGTGGTGAAAATAGATCCACGTTCGAACGCAGGGATTGCATTCGCGAATATTTCGAATAGATATATACATTGTTTGGAGGATATAAACAGTTCGATCTGAACATAACGCCGTTTCTTCTTTATCACACACTAAGTTCAGTGCCATTAAAAAAGTTTTGTATTATTGTAAGAAAATAATATTCTTTAGTGCATAAAAACACCAAAACTTTACTATTTTACCAGAAGTGATAGAGTCCGTAAAAGCCAACTAATAATTCAGAAAATTACATTAAAAAAAGAAAAAAAAATATCAATATCAGATTGCATCGCCCGGCTATCTACGACTCATAGACTCCGAATCCAACTCGCAGTACTGTTTGAGACTACGCTAACACATGGTCGAAAAAATATCTCTAAAAACGCTCGGCAACATTTTACCTAAATCCTGAAAAAATAGTTTAAGACGAAAAACTCCATCTGATACATCAATGGTTGTTGTTCCCGCTTATTTCTATCTTAATTGTAAGACTAGATGTTTATGGACTCGATGACCTTAAAAACTTTCCAACGACCAATCACTCCTGTCGGCACAGCGGAGACAAACTTATGAAAATGCATAACTTTTGTTTTCTGGAAAACAAGTAAAAAGTTACAGTCGGGTTTGCCTACAGAGATATACCCTCAGCCTGTGTGAGTTGAGACTTTTATATATAAACAGATCGAATACGGGCTACATAGCCAATTTTTTTCTATAAATTGTATAGCCAAGAAGTTTCAGAATTTGATATGTACGTAATTTTAGGATGTTTCCGTCAAATCGGGTAATTGCAATTTTGTGTTGAAGGTATTTGAAGGAGTGAATCGATATAATCCATATTCGAACCTACTCTAGGTCTCGAAAAAATAGGATTGGACTTTGCTCAAGATTTGCCCAATACGACGGTACAAGTTTCATCAGGGGCATGTCCATACTTCTTGAGAAAATAGCCTGAAAGGTGCAAAAAAACACCTATGACACCGTGTGTAGCGCAAGATCACTCTCGAACGGATCTGCCGATTTGGTCCAAAATTTGGCTTTCGTAATATTTTGTCCAAACTTAGTTTAAGTTCGAAGATGGACCATATCGGTCCACTCCTTCAGGTACCTCCCCCACAAAAGTTCAAAAATTTTCGGAAAAATTGTGCGCACGATAATTCTTGAAGGGAGTAACCGAATAAGTCCATGCTTTGCACATCGTAAAATTTCTAACCGACTTAAATGAGGTTCCAATATGGACTCAATTGGTCCACTCCTTCAGGTACATCCCACACAAAATTTCGGATAAGTTCACGTTAAGACCTGCTCTCGAATCACTTTGATTTCTTTTGAAGCAACTTGCATTCGCTGCCTCAATTACGACGGTAAAATATTTTTCAGGGGCAAGTCCATACTTTTTGAGAAATAAGCCCGAAATGTGTAAAAAATCCATATGTGGTGGCTGGAGAACAGGATAGCTCTCGAACTGATCTGCCGATTTGGTCAAAAATTTGGCATTCGTCATATTTTGTCCAAGCTTAGTTTCAGTTCGAAGATGGGCAATACCGGTCCACAACTTCCGGTACTTCCCCCCAATATTTATAGAATGTCACTAAAATGGTATGCACGATATCCCTTTAACGGGGCCATAAAATTCAGAAAACACCTTAAATACATTGCAGCTGTCAGTAGATGAAATTTTCAATTCACATAGGCTGAGGGTATATCTCTGTCGGCCAAGCCGACTGATACTTTTTTACTTGTTGAGATATAGAAGTTCAGGTCACATTTTTAGGTTTTTTTGTTAGGTTTTCACGATTTGCTTCAAAACAGTCGAAAATGGGACTACAGAAAATCGTGTAGCTGTGAAAAATCTTTACAAGATTGGGATTCGTAATTTTTTTACTCGGTTGTACCATTTTTGAGATATATAAGTTTAAGTTGGGAAATTGTAGTCCTGACATTGTTTTAAAGGGCGGCGATACAGTCAGTGAGTTGTCCAAATTTGAATTTTCATATCTCAGAAATGATAAAAACTACGAAAATATAGTATGAGAACAATATTGTAGATAATTTTCACTGCTACAACATTTTCTTTAGTTCCATTTTGATGGGGCTTGTGGTTTCCCAGCAAAACCGTCAAAAACTAAAAAACAGTAAAAATGCAATTTTTTGTTTTTCGATTTTCTCATCTAAGCTTCTTTCATTTAAAGCTGGTTCAAGAGCACCGTAATATACAATACAAATAACAGCAGATTTTAATACAATACCATATAACGAAAGTTTGAGCATTAATTTCGTTTACGGTTGTTTTCAGCTACAAAGTTGTTACTGACAGGAAAAAATTCAGATAGGCACGCTATTTAACGCAGATATTATCACTTTATAATGCACAACAATACATTTTTCTACATTATTTTATCCCACTGTTTAGCAACAAATTAATATAAACTAGGAATACAAAATTTTGATTAAGGCAGTAAAACAATTTTCTAACTGCTTTTTGAGATATACTCCACGGAAAACCCTTGATATGTCGTACATATTGTCCAATAGACACTTCATTTTATGTACTTCTAATCCGCACAATACTGAATTTGTAAATGTTTTGAATACAAAATGAGTTTAAAGCCTCAAGACCTTTAAATTCATTACAGAATTCCAAAACACTGGCATGGCATAAAGAAGGAATTCAGTTTTACTGGAAGTTTCTCTAAAAAGAGTATTCAAACAAAAAAAAATTAAATATTTCTTAGACAACTTGATGACAAAGTACATTTTCAGTACAGAACCTTTAGAACAATATCAGTTTTCATTTTAAATTTTAAAAACAAAAATTATTTTAGAGAAAAAATCGTAATAATTTGTTAAAGTAGCTCAAAAAATTGTAGTCGAACAAACCATTTCGGGGGGGGCACGGGCCCCCAGTGCCCCCCCCCCTGCGTACGTCCCTGCTTTGCAGCTTCTTTAAGGCACTCTTTGACTCGTGAGCACATTGGGGCAGGTTAAAATGGTTCGCAATTGATTAATTATAAGGATCCTCTTATTTTCATGAGGTTTTCCAAGCTAACCCCTCATCAATTAGGGGGATATGTTGGATGATCTGTTTCGCTTCCCCAAATTATTTTGGGGTCTGACTTCGAACTTTCTGTCTTTAGATCTTCTTTGGCGTCCCCGATTATGGTGAGACATTTAATATAATTTTTATGATCTTATGCCATTTTAATTTTAGTTGTTGTCTTATCTTTCTTCTGTAAATCAGAGTCAGATATGCATTTCTTATAGGAAGTTTTCCAGTCTTCTTTTCATCAGCATTTGAACCCATTCCATCAATCCAATAGAGATGAATTTAGTGTTTTTATTTATACACATTTTTCTAAATATACAATATTAATTATTTACAATAGGCTTGATGTTGTCGGTGACTCTAAATCACAACCAACTTTGTTAAAACTCTCGTCGTAATGATAATGTCATTGCAAAGGGTTGTTGATAATGACATGCCAAAGCATTGGTGGAAATGACATGCCAAAGCATTGGTGAAAATGGCATGTCAAATCATTGGTGTAAATGACATGCTTTGGATCCATAAATGAATAGCATCTTTTGGGGCCAACGCTCATATAAAATGCATCGATGAAGATGCTAAAAAGATGACATGCCAGATAACTTGCACACATGATTGAATGACATCTTTGTCATCGAACATTTTGCTGGGTATTCATGTAATTTTCATTAATTTCATTGAAATTACTAACTACTTCTTCAATATAATTCATTTTTCACGGTTTCTTTTATAATAAAAACGGAAAAGTTTCTAATGATATTTTATTTTGTTTGACTATTTTTATTGAGCTCGGTTTAAATTGAATGACAGCATCTTTTAATTATTGTTTTTTATAATTTGTGTTTAATGTGGAATAGAGTGCAAAATAAAGATGCTTGTTTTAATTTGCTGAAGTAATATTTTCAATATCAGTACAATTCTTTATTAAAATGAAAGGGGAATTTTCGATAATGCGGGCACAAAAAAATAGATCCATTTTTGACACCAAGAAATTTCCAACCGCATTCCCAGGCTTTTGTTTTGGTTAACCAAAGCAAACGACGATTGTGCGGAGTGAGTTCATCGTTCAAATTTGTTGTATTGCTCTCAGATACTCCGTTCTAATTAATTTCTCTATTTCCAATACGAATTTGCAATAAGTGTCTCCTTATTTTGCCCATTACTTCACGTTGATTTTATTCTTTTTGTGTACCTTGTACACTCTATCAATGTCATTGTTTATTGGCACTCCCATTTTCGCACTTTTCTTGGTCACAACATCGTTCGCATCGATATTCATGTTGGGTAAGTTGCTTATTTCGATATTTCTATCTATTACCATTTGCTCAAGTCTCTAAATTTTTTGATTTAGTATTTCTATCTGTTCCCCTTTTTCATTATCTCTTGTTTGTAGGTCTCTAATTTGTGTTACTATGTTTTTATTCATCTCCGTTGTGTGTTGTTCGATTTTTTCACTGTTTTGTTCGAGTTTCGCACTCATAGCAGTAATACTCGTCGTTGATTGCTTTATGCAGATCTCTAGGCTAGACAAACCAGACTTAAAGTCTTCGACATCGTTGTTTTCATTGTTGTTGTTTAGCGTTGATGTTGATGTGAACGAGTTTCTAAACCTTTTCTTCTACTGCTAGCCTCATCACTCTCACATCGTTGTTGCTTGCCTTGTTGTTCTTACATTTCATTCTCCGGAGGTTAAACTAAATACCCAATGTTGGGAAATTTTTGTGAACAGTATTTACATTTCCATAAAGCTCTCTTTGGTTGGCCCATGCCTTTATATGAGCTCTCGGAGAGTGAGCAGCACGGGGAGAAATGGATTTGACGATTACAATGATGACAACGAACATAAAGAAATGATTTAATTTCTAAAGAATATTGTCCGCATATATTATTTGTTTGATTCTGGATATCCGACGTTTTGAGAGAGGGTTTTTGGAAGTATTAATCTACAATCCGGTAGTTAACATAACAATATGCTGTTTTATATAGTTTTTTTATCTTAAATATGCGTTCACGCGCGTATGCGTGCGTTCACCTAGAAGGCTACAGTACTTTACCCACACACATTTTACAGAACGACAGTAACTGCAAGGATATTAAACAAACACAACGGGGCATACTGTTTAAAAAATTACCATATCACTTAAGGTTGGAAAACTATTAAATCCGTCGAAATCAGTGTTAAAAGATTGATTCCATATCCGAGGTTAAAAAACACAAACCCAGACGTTCAACTACTAGACTTAGAAACTTTTGAAAGTTACGCAAGAAAGGTCATCGGTGTCTGCAAAATTGTATGCAAAAATTTCATTCTTAGAATTTCGCGAGTATTATTTGTTGGACACCGGTGCCAACATTGCATTGGCTCCGATTTAGCAAACTTAAATCATGAAAATTCTCCTCATTTTACAAAAACCCGATGTTTTGTAAAAACGGCAGATGGAAATCCGCAGAAAGTCATAGGCTGGCTTGATGTTGAAGTAACATTTAAGTTACAAAAGAAACCTCTTAAGTTATTTATTACCTCTTCTCTGTCACAACAATTAATACTGGGGTTAGATATAATTACTCAACTATATTGTTGGCTCAGTCGATATGATTGCGCTAAATAAGGCAACCGACATATCTGATTTTACGGTCAGTACAAAAGTTTATTCCGAAGAAATCGATACCAATGGAAATAATGACCTAAAGTATCCATTAACCTTGGAACAAGGCACACATTTAGATTCTGTAATAAAGTTATTCCCAAGCTTCCAAAAGCAAGTTCGGGCGCACTCCATGCATAAAGCATTCCATCGACATTGGCGATGCAACTCCGATTAAACAGAGATTTTGCCCTCTCTCACCGGCAGTGGAGAATGTCATGTTTAAGGAAGTGGAAGTGGAAGATGTTTAAGGCGTGATAGAGCGTCGACTTCTTCCTATGAGACTCGTCATAAAACCTGGTAAAGTTCGTTTATGTCTTGATGCGCGAAAATTAAATAAAGAGACTAAGAAAGATGCATATCCTCCACAATCGATCGAGGGCATTTTTGGAATACTTCCAAGAGCAAATTTGATATCTAAATTAGATCTCAAAGATATGCATATTGGCAAGTTCGTTTGGCATTTACTGTACCGGGTAGGCCCCTCTACCAATTTACAGTAATGCCGTTTGGTCTTTGCAACGCTTCCCAAATGATATGTAGACTGGTAGATGAGATCATTCAAAACGACTATAGACATTGTGTCTTTGGTTATTTTGATGGCTTCGTAATAGTGTCCGATGACTTTGAAACTCACATAGGAGTCTTAATTAGAATAGCTTCGCAATTTAAAAAGGCGAATCTCACTTTGAACATAAGTAAGAGTCGATTTTGTGTTACAAGGATTAATTATTTAGGATACGTTATTGGAGATGGTGGACTAACAACAGACACCGAGTAAATCAGTGCAATTAGAAATTGGCTAGTCCCTAAAAATCTAAAGCATGTACGGGGATTTCTTGGACTTGCTAGGTTGTACGCCGCTTTATTGAGAATTTCTCAACTGAGGTATCCACAAAGAAAAACATGAATGGACACCTGCGGCTCAAGCGGCACTTGAACGAATTAAAACGCCTTTAACAACAGCACCAGCATTAGCCAACCCAGACTTTTCACAGAAATTTTACCTCCATTGTGATGCCAGCGATTATGGCATGAAGAACGAACGCCCCATAGCATACATGAGCAGAAAGCTGAACTCGTCACATAGGAATTACAGCGTAACTGAGCGTGAATGTTGAGTTAACACGTATCTAATATGGTAACTATTTAGGGCCATCTAATATGCTTGAATAATCGTATTGAACACACATAGAAATTCTGTTTTAAATACGATTATAAAAGTGTTGTATACAATCCATACAAATTGTAATTTAATAGTGAATTTTCATCAATACCAAGAAAAAAACATTTTTCAGGTAATAGAAATCTAACTTTTCATTAGCAATTTTACCAACAGCATGTTTATATCTGTCATCAGGAAACATCACCATTTCACCCCCATTGGGTACATTGTCACTAGTACAATTGCGCCATATCTTCTCCTTTGGTATCAATATATTTAGGATATGCGAAGGACAACTCGCATATCCTGTGGAACACTTCCGGCTACCCAAGGTGGCTTCTCCCTTATAATATCGAAGATATTATTTGAGGCTTGCTAAGTCACCAGATATATCTAGTGTCCACCAGAACAGGATTAACTATATCCTCCTATTATTACTGAAATTCATCATTGCCAGCACATATTCGTGTTACCACCAGAATGGAGATACGTAAGATCTGTCCATAGTCGATAAGCCATATGTATGTGGCACGGAAACCATACCATTATATAGATGATCTATCTGTTTGATATACAATATTTTTATTCGAATAATTTTGTACTGATGTCAAACTTCATAGATTAGATCTTTTATCATTTCGAAAAAAACGTATGTCTTCTTTCATTGGATTTCACTCTCAATTAATCTTAATTACTTATCTTTATAATCTTTATTTATCTTTCATACTTTTGATGTTGATTAACATTGTAATATTAACATAGCAAAACAGAACCAAAACTAAACAATATATTTAAGATCACCCACATTTACAATGAAATACAGACAAATTTAAAAAAATCAGACATCGTAAAAATTATAAATTTAGGTTTTGATAAACTCTCCATTAATATAAAAAAGCATGTATAATTTACAAAATTACAATATTATTTTATTAGTTGAATAAACTTTGTTAATAGCTATGGATTACTAATTTAAAATGTTGCAGTTTTATCTAACCAGATGAAGGGTATAAATATCTAGGTTGTAATTTAGCGTTTTTGTTAGGGCCTTGCTGTGAAATAAAAGCCGGCAGGACACAGTAGAGGAGGGTTATGAGGCTTAAAACTCCCCAACACATGGGAGTGAAAAAAAGAAACCTTAAAAGAAACCGATCCATTCTAGTAAAGTGATTAATAAAAGTTGAGGGTAATTTTTACAGGTTGTTTGCGATCTAATCATTCTTAATAAAAAAAATACGGGTGTCTAAAATTATTATTGAAACGTTCGAAACGACAATCAGAGAGGCAGGACTCGAACTCCCCAAACTACTGATTAGTTAGCCCTAACAATGACTCCCATAGTCATATACCTCAATAATGATACCTTAACACAGGAATAAGAAAACACAGTTTCGTGTTTCGTTACATAACGTATTGCAAGTAGATATATTCTACTATTGTTAAATTTTCCGGCAAATTTAAAAAGAAAAATTTTCAAACTTTTATAAATAGTACACATTTACAATGTGCAATTATATGTTAAAATTTGTTACCGTTAATTAGACGTCTTCCAAAAAATACGTTTGCAGGAAACTTTAAAAAAAGTTCCATAAGAATATTTTATGTATTTATTTGTTCATTCCTTGACAAAAAGACAAACTCTTACAAATTATAGCTATCGACGTACAAAAAATTTTAGTATTAATGTATATTGCAAACATATTATGATTTCGACATTCACTCCCCTTATGTCCCTTCAACAGAACAAACTTTTTTCTTCAAATCAATGTTTGGATCAGAGTAAATACCTGCGTATTTTGTGTAAGTATTAATTAAAGTCATGCCAGTTTGCTGACCTGTTATAAACATAATATTATGTGTGTTTAAACCAGAGTTTCCGAGTCGGAGTCTACGATTCGGAGTCGAGCAATTTTGCTGGAGTCGGAGTCTGAGTCGAAAAAAATAACTACAACATTAAATTTGGAACAAGAACATTTTTTAAAAAAATCATCATTAATTTGAAAGAAAGGTATAAGAAAACATAATTGCAAACGGTATATTATACTTAGTAAAGGACAATTCACAAGATATTTACTATCCTCTGAAGTGTAGTATGTACGGAAGTATGGTAAGTTCTGATATTTTCAGATGTTGAAGGCATATTAATGGACTGTACACCTGTTGTTTGTGAGAACTGAGGCACTTGTCTCGACTCTTTTGACTTGTTATTTCCCTGCTGAGATATGTTTGTTCTGTGCAAAAGTGTATGGTGATTGTAATTGCACTTAGAGCAACTATTTTTGCTGGAACAATTTGGCAACATATGACCTTGAGCAGGGAGTCTTCTTGGCAATCGATTGCTCCCAACGGGACAAAGTAAGCTTTGGCAATTTCGAAGAACATTGGAACACAAAAATTGGATCCCACGTCCTAATATCTATCTTATATAGTTTCAAAACCGAAATAGCACTATTGATGTCTCTTTGCAGCTTCTTTAAGGCACTCTTTGACTCGTGAGCACATTGGGGCAGGTTAAAATGGTTCGCAATTGATTAATTATAAGGATCCTCTTATATTCATGAGGTTTTCCAAGTTAACCCCTCATCAATTAGGGGGATATGTTGGATGATCTGTTTCGCTTCCCCAATTTATTTTTGAGTTTGACTTCGAACTTTCAGTCTTTAGATCTTCTTTGGCGTCCCCGATTATGGTGAGACATTTAATATAATTTTTATGATCTTATGCCATTTTAATTTTAGTTGTTGTCTTATCTTTCTTCTGTAAATCAGAGTCAGATATGCATTTCTTATAGGAAGTTTTCCAGTCTTCTTTTCATCAGCATTTGAACCCATTCCATCGATCCAAGAGAGATGAATTTAGTGTTTTTATTTATACACATTTTTCTAAATGCACAAGATTAATTATTTACAATAGGCTTGATGTTGTCGGTGACTCTAAATCACAACCAACGTTGTTAAAACTCTCGTTGTAATGATAATGTCATTGAAAAGGGTTGTTGATAATGACATGCCAAAGCATTGGTGGAAATGACATGCCAAAGCATTGGTGAAAATGGCATGTCAAATCATTGGTGTAAATGACATGCTTTGGATCCATAAATGAATAGCATCTTTTGGGGCCCACGCTCATATAAAATGCATCGATGAAGATGCTAAAAAGATGACATGCCAGATAACTTGCACACATGATTGAATGACATCTTTGGCATCGAACATTTTGCTGGGTATTCATGTAATTTTCATTAATTTCATTGAAATTACTAACTACTTCTTCAGTATAATTCATTTTTCACGGTTTCTTTTATAATAAAAACGGAAAAGTTGCTGATGATATTTTATTTTGTTTGACTAGTTTTATTGAGCTCGGTTTAAATTGAATGACAGCATCTTTTAATTATTGTTTTTTATAATTTGTGTTTAATGTGGAATAGAGTGCAAAATAAAGATGCTTGTTTTAATTTGCTGAAGTAATATTTTCAATATCAGTACAATTCTTTATTAAAATGAAAGGGGAATTTTCGATAATGCGGGCATAAATAGATCCATTTTTGACACAAAGAAATTTCCAACCGCATTCCCTGGCTTTTGTTTTGGTTAGCCAAAGCAAACGACGATTGTGCGGAGTGAGTTCATCGTTCAAATTTGTTGTATTGCTCTCAGATTCTCCGTTCTAATTAATTTCTCTATTTCCAATACGAATTTGCAATAAGTGTCTCTTTATTTTGCCCATTACTTCACGTTGATTTTATTCTTTTTGTGTACCTTGTACACTCTATCAATGTCATTGTTTATTGGCATTCCCATTTTCGCACTTTTCTTGCTCACAACATCGTTCGCATCGATATTCATGTTGGGTAAGTTGCTTATTTCGATATTTCTATCTATTACCATTTGCTCAAGTCTCTAATTTTTTTGATTTAGTTTTTCTATCTGTTCCCTTTTTTCGTTATCTCTTGTTTGTAGGTCTCTAATTTGTGTTACTATGTTTTTATTCATCTCCGTTGTGTGTTGTTCGACTTTTTCACTGTTTTGTTCGAGTTTCGCACTCATAGCAGTAATACTCGTCGTGATTGCTTTATGCAGATCTCTAGGCTAGACAAACCAGACTTAAAGTCTTCGAAATCGTTGTTTTCATTGTTGTTGTTTAGCGTTGACGTTGATGTGAACGAGTTTCTAAACCTTTTCTTCTACTGCTAGCCTCATCACTCTCACATCGTTGTTGCTTGCCTTCTTGTTCTTACTTTTCATTCTCCGGAGGTAAAACTAAATACCCAATGTTGGGAAATTTTTGCGAACAGTATTTACATTTCCATAAAGCTCTCTTTGGTTGGCCCATGCCTTTATATGAGCTCTCGGAGAGTGAGCAGCACGGGGAGAAATGGATTTAACGATTACAATGATGACAACGAACATAAAGAAATGATTTAATTTCTAAAGAATATTGTCCGCAAATATTATTTGTTTGATTCTGGATATCCGACGTTTTGAGATAGGGTTTTTGGAAGTATTAATCTACAATCCGGTAGTTAACATAACAATATGCTGTTTTATATAGTTTTTTTATCTTAAATATGCGTTCACAGACGAAACTGGATGCACGTAGTTTGCGCGTATGCGTGCGTTCACCTTGAAGGCTACAGTACTTTACCCACACACATTTTACAGAACGACAGTAACTGCAAGGGTATTAAACAAACACAACGGGGCATACTGTTTAAAAAATTACCATATCACTTAAGGTTGGAAAACTATTTAATCCGTCGAAATCAATGTTAAAAGATTGATTGCATATCTGAGGTTAAAAAACCCAAACCCAGACGTTCAACTACTAGACTTAGAAACTTTTGAAAGTAACGCAAGAAAGGTCATCAGTGTCTGCAAAATTGTATGCAAAAATTTCATTCTTAGAATTTCGCGAGTATTATTTGTTGGACACCGGTGCCAACATTGCATTGGCTCCGATTTAGCAAACTTAAATCATGAAAATTCTCCTCATTTTACAAAAACCCGATGTTTTGTTAAAACGGCATATGGAAATCCGCAGAAAGTCATAGGCTGGCTTGATGTTGAAGTAACATTTAAGGTACAAAAGAAACCTCTTAAGTTATTTATTACCTCTTCTCTGTCACAACGATTAATACTGGGGTTAGATATAATTACTCAACGATATTGTTGGCTCAGTCGATATGATTGCGCTAAATAAGGCAACCGACATATCTGATTTTACGGTCAGTACAAAAGTTTATTCCGAAGAAATCGATACCAATGGAAATAATGACCTAAAGTATCCATTAACCTTGGAACAAGGCACACATTTAGATTCTGTAATAAAGTTATTCCCAAGCTTCCAAAAGCAAGTTCGGGCGCACTCCATGCATAAAGCATTCCATCCGATTTAACAGAGATTTTGCCCTCTCTCACCGGCAGTGAAGAATGTCATGTTTAAGGAAGTGGAAGATGTTTAAGGCGTGATAGGGCGTCGACTTCTTCCTATGAGACTCGTCATAAAACCTGGTAAAGTTCGTTTATGTCTTGATGCGCGAAAATTAAATAAAGTGACTAAGAAAGATGCATATCCTCCACAATCGATCGAGGGCATTTTTGGAATACTTCCAAGAGCAAATTTGATATCTAAATTAGATCTCAAAGATATGCATATTGGCAAGTTCGTTTGGCATTTACTGTACCGGGTAGGCCCCTCTATCAATTTTCAGTAATGCCGTTTGGTCTTTGCAACGCTCCCCAAACGATATGTAGACTGGTAGATGAGATCATTCAAAACGACTATAGACATTGTGTCTTTGGTTATTTTGATGGCTTCGTAATAGTGTCCGATGACTTTGAAACTCACATAGGAGTCTTAATTAGAATAGCTTCACAATTTAAAAAGGAGAATCTCACTTTGAACATAAGTAAGAGTCGATTTTGTGTAAGTATTAATTAAAGTCATGCCAGTTTGCTGACCTGTTATAGACATAATATTATGTGTGTTTAAACCAGAGTTTCCGAGTCGGAGTCTACGAGTCGGAGTCGAGCAATTTTGCTGGAGTCGGAGTCTGAGTCGAAAAAATAACTACAACATTAAATTTGGAACAAGAACATTTTTTAAAAAATCATCATTAATTTGAAAGAAAGGTATAAGAAAACATAATTGCAAACGGTATATTATACTTAATAAAGGACAATTCACAAGATATTTACTATCCTCTGAAGTGTAGTATGTACGGAAGTATGGTATGTTCTGATATTTTCAGATGTTGAAGGCATATTAATGGACTGTACACCTGTTGTTTGTGAGAACTGAGGCACTTGTCTCGACTCTTTTGACTTGTTATTTCCCTGCTGAGATATGTTTGTTCTGTGCAAAAGTGTATGGTGATTGTAATAGCACTTAGAGCAACTATTTTTGCTGGAACAATTTGGCAACATATGACCTTGAGCAGAGAGTCTTCTTGGCAATCGATTGCTCCCAACGGGACAAAGTAAGCTTTGGCAATTTCGAAGAACATTGGAACACAAAAATTGGATCCCACGTCCTAATATCTATTTATATAGTTTCAAAACCGAAATAGCACTATTGATGTCTCTTTGCAGCTTCTTTAAGGCACTCTTTGACTCGTGAGCACATTGGGGCAGGTTAAAATGGTTCGCAATTGATTAATTATAAGGATCCTCTTATATTCATGAGGTTTTCCAAGTTAACCCCTCATCAATTAGGGGGATATGTTGGATGATCTGTTTCGCTTCCCCAATTTATTTTTGGGCTTGACTTCGAACTTTCAGTCTTTAGATCTTCTTTGGCGTCCCCGATTATGGTGAGACATTTAATATAATTTTTATGATCTTATGCCATTTTAATTTTAGTTGTTGTCTTATCTTTCTTCTGTAAATCAGAGTCAGATATGCATTTCTTATAGGAAGTTTTCCAGTCTTCTTTTCATCAGCATTTGAACCCATTCCATCGATCCAAGAGAGATGAATTTAGTGTTTTTATTTATACACTTTTTTCTAAATGCACAAGATTAATTATTTACAATAGGCTTGATGTTGTCGGTGACTCTAAATCACAACCAACGTTGTTAAAACTCTCGTTGTAATGATAATGTCATTGCAAAGGGTTGTTGATAATGACATGCCAAAGCATTGGTGGAAATGACATGCCAAAGCATTGGTGAAAATGGCATCTCAAATCATTGGTGTAAATGACATGCTTTGGATCCATAAATGAATAGCATCTTTTGGGGCCCACGCTCATATAAAATGCATCGATGAAGATGCTAAAAAGATGACATGCCAGATAACTTGCACACATGATTGAATGACATCTTTGGCATCGAACATTTTGCTGGGTATTCATGTAATTTTCATTAATTTTATTGAAATTACTAACTACTTCTTCAGTATAATTCATTTTTCACGGTTTCTTTTATAATAAAAACGGAAAAGTTGCTGATGATATTTTATTTTGTTTGACTATTTTTATTGAGCTCGGTTTAAATTGAATGACAGCATCTTTTAATTATTGTTTTTTATAATTTGTGTTTAATGTGGAATAGAGTTCAAAATAAAGATGCTTGTTTTAATTTGCTGAAGTAATATTTTCAATATCAGTACAATTCTTTATTAAAATGAAAGGGGAATTTTCGATAATGCGGGCATAAATAGATCCATTTTTGACACAAAGAAATTTCCAACCGCATTCCCTGGCTTTTGTTTTGGTTAACCAAAGCAAACGACGATTGTGCGGAGTGAGTTCATCGTTCAAATTTGTTGTATTGCTCTCAGATTCTCCGTTCTAATTAATTTCTCTATTTAAAATACGAATTTGCAATAAGTGTCTCTTTATTTTGCCCATTACTTCACGTTGATTTTATTCTTTTTGTGTACCTTGTACACTCTATCAATGTCATTGTTTATTGGCACTCCCATTTTCGCACTTTTCTTGCTCACAACATCGTTCGCATCGATATTCATGTTGGGTAAGTTGCTTATTTCGATATTTCTATCTATTACCATTTGCTCAAGTCTCTAATTTTTTTGATTTAGTTTTTCTATCTGTTCCCTTTTTTCATTATCTCTTGTTTGTAGGTCTCTAATTTGTGTTACTATGTTTTTATTCATCTCCGTTGTGTGTTGTTCGACTTTTTCACTGTTTTGTTCGAGTTTCGCACTCATAGCAGTAATACTCGTCGTGATTGCTTTATGCAGATCTCTAGGCTAGACAAACCAGACTTAAAGTCTTCGACATCGTTGTTTTCATTGTTGTTGTTGTTTAGCGTTGACGTTGATGTGAACGAGTTTCTAAACCTTTTCTTCTACTGCTAGCCTCATCACTCTCACATCGTTGTTGCTTGCCTTCTTGTTCTTACTTTTCATTCTCCGGAGGTAAAACTAAATACCCAATGTTGGGAAATTTTTGCGAACAGTATTTACATTTCCATAAAGCTCTCTTGGTTGGCCCATGCCTTTATATGAGCTCTCGGAGAGTGAGCAGCACGAGGAGAAAATGGAGTTTACGATTACAATGATGATAACGAACATAAAGAAATGATTTAATTTCTAAAGAATATTGTCCGCAAATATTATTTGTTTGATTCTGGATATCCGACGTCTTGAGATAGGGTTTTTGGAAGTATTAATCTACAATCCGGTAGTTAACATAACAATATGCTGTTTTATATAGTTTTTTTATCTTATATATGCGTTCACAGACGAAAATGGATGCACGTAGTTTGCGCGTATGCGTGCGTTCACCTTGAAGGCTACAGTACTTTACCCACACACATTTTACAGAACGACAGTAACTGCAAGGATATTAAACAAACACAACGGGGCATACTGTTTAAAAAAATTACCATATCACTTAAGGTTGGAAAACTATATAATCCGTCGAAATCAATGTTAAAAGATTGATTGCATATCTGAGGTTAAAAAACCCAAACCCAGACGTTCAACTACCAGACTTAGAAACTTTTGAAAGTTACGCAAGAAACGTCATCAGTGTGTGCAAAATTGTATGCAAAAATTTCATTCTTAGAATTTCGCGAGTATTATTTGTTGGACACCGGTGCCAACATTGTATTGGCTCCGATTTAGCAAACTTAAATCATGAAAATTCTCCTCATTTTACAAAAACCCGATGTTTTGTTAAAACGGCAGATGGAAATCCGCAGAAAGTCATAGGCTGGCTTGATGTTGAAGTAACATTTAAGGTACAAAAGAAACCTCTTAAGTTATTTATTACCTCTTCTCTGTCAAAACGATTAATACTGGGGTAGATTATATCAACGATATTGTTGGCTCAGTCGATATGATTGCGCTAAATAAGGCAACCGACATATCTGATTTTACGGTCAGTACAAAAGTTTATTCCGAAGAAATCGATACCAATGGAAATAATGACCTGAAGTATCCATTAACCTTGGAACAAGGCACACATTTAGATTCTGTAATAAAGTTATTCCCAAGCTTCCAAAAGCAAGTTCGGGCGCACTCCATGCATAAAGCATTCCATCGACATTGGCGATGCAACTCCGATTAAACAGAGATTTTGCCCTCTCTCACCGGCAGTGGAGAATGTCATGTTTAAGGAAGTGGAAGATGTTCAAGGCGTGATAGAGCGTCGACTTCTTCCTATGAGACTCGTCATAAAACCTGGTAAAGTTCGTTTATGTCTTGATGCGCGAAAATTAAATAAAGTGACTAAGAAAGATGTATATCCTCCACAATCGATCGAGGACATTTTTGGAATACTTCCAAGAGCAAATTTGATATCTAAATTAGATCTCAAAGATATGCATATTGGCAAGTTCGTTTGGCATTTACTGTACCGGGTAGGCCCCTCTATCAATTTACTGTAATGCCGTTTGGTCTTTGCAACGCTCCCAAACGATATGTAGACTGGTAGATGAGATCATTCAAAACGACTATAGACATTGTGTCTTTGGTTATTTTGATGTCTTCGTAATAGTGTCCGATGACTTTGAAACTCACATAGGAGTCTTAATTAGAATAGCTTCACAATTTAAAAAGGCGAATCTCACTTTGAACATAAGTAAGATTCGATTTTGTGTTACAAGGATTAATTATTTAGGATACGTTATTGGAGATGGACGACTAACAACAGACACCGAGAAAATCAGTGCAATTAGAAATTGGCTAGTCCCTAAAAATCTAAAGCATGTACGGGGATTTCTTGGACTTGCTAGGTTGTACGCCGCTTTATTGAGAATTTCTCAACTGAGGTATCCACAAAGAAAAAACATGAATGGACACCTGCGGCTCAAGCGGCACTTGATCGAATTAAACGCCTTTAACAACAGCACCGTTATTAGCCAACCCAGACTTTTTAAACATGAAGAACGAACGTCCCATAGCATACATGAGCAGAAAGCTGAACTCGTCACATAGGAATTACAGCGTAACTGAGCGTGAATGTTAAGTTAACACGCATCTAATATGGTATCTATTTAAGACCATCTAATATGCTTGAATAATCGTATTGAACACACATAGAAATTCTGTTTTAAATACGATTATAAAAGTGTTGTATACAATCCATACAAATTGTAATTTAATAGTGAATTTTCATCAATACCAAGAAAAAAACATTTTTCAGGTAATAGAAATCTAACTTTTCATTAGCAATTTTACCAACAGCATGTTTATATCTGTCATTAGGAAACATCACCATTTCACCCCCATACATTGTACATAGGGTACATTGTCACTAGTACAATTACGCCATATCTTCTCCTTTGGTATCAATATATTTAGGATATGCGAAGGACAACTCGCATATCCTGTGGAACACTACCGGCTACCCAAGGTGGCTTCTCCCTTATAATATCGAAGATATTATTTGAGGCTTGCTCAGTCACCAGGTATATCCAGTGTCCACCAGAACAGGATTAACTATATCCTCCTATTATTACTGAAATTCATCATTGCCAGCACATATTCGTGCTACCACCAGAATGGAGATACGTAAGATCTGTCCATAGTCGATAAACCATATGTATGTGGCACGGAAACCATACCATTATATAGATGATCTATCTGTTTGATATACAATATTTTTATTCGAATAATTTTGTACTGATGTCAAACTTCATAGATTAGATCTTTTATCATTTCGAAAAAACGTATGTCTTCTTTCATTGGATTTCACTCTCAATTAATCTTAATTACTTATCTTTATAATCTTTATTTATCTTTCATACTTTTGATGTTGATTAATATTGTAATATTAACATAGCAAAACAGAACCAAAATTAAACAATGTATTTCAGATCACCCACATTTACAATGAAATACAGACAAAATTAAAAAAATCAGACATCGTAAAAATTATAAATTTAGGTTTTGATAAACTCTTCATTAATATAAAAAAGCATGTATTATTTACAAAATTACAATATTATTTTATTAGTTGAATAAACTTTGTTAATAGTTATGGATTACTAATTTGAAAATGTTGCAGTTTTATCTAACCAGATGAAGGGTATAAAGATCTAGGTTGTAATTTAGCGTTTTTGTTAGGGCCTTGCTGTAAAATAAAAGCCGGCAGGACACAGGAGAGGAGGGTTATGAGGCTTAAAACTCCCCAACACATGGGAGTGGAAAAAAGAAACCTTAAAAGAAACCGATCCATTCTAGTAAAGTGATTAATAAAAGTTGAGGGTAATTTTTACAGGTTGTTTGCGATCTAAACCATTTTACAATTTACATCATTCTTAATAAAAAAAACAAGGGTGTCTTAAATTATTATTAAAACGTTCGAAACGACAATCAGAGAGGCAGGACTCGAACTCCCCAAACTACTGATTAGTTAGCCCTAACAATGACTCCCATAGTCATATACCCCAATAATGATACCTTAACACAGGAATAAGAAAACACAGTTTCGTGTTTCGTTACATAACGTATTGCAAGTAGATATATTCTACTAATTTTTAATTTTCCGACAAATTTAAAAGGAAAAATTTTCAAACTTTTATAAATAGTACACATTTACAGGCTCTGAAACATAGCAATTATATGTTAAAATTTGTTACCGTTAATTAGACGTCTTCCAAAAAATACGTTTGCAGGAAACTTTAAAAAAAGTTCCATAAGAATATTTTATGTATTTATTTGTTCATTCCTTGACAAAAAGACAAACTCTTACAAATTATAGCTATTGACGTACAAAAAATTTTAGTATGTATGTATATTGCAAACATATTATGATTTCGACATTCACTCCCCTTATGTCCCTTCAACAGAACAAACTTTTTTCTTCAAATCAATGTTTGGATCAGAGTAAATACCTGCGTATTTTGTGTAAGTATTAATTAAAGTCATGCCAGTTTGCTGACCTGTTATAGACATAATATTATGTGTGTTTAAACCAGAGTTTCCGAGTCGGAGTCTACGAGTCGGAGTCGAGCAATTTTGCTGGAGTCGGAGTCTGAGTCGAAAAAAATAACTCGACTCCGGCGAAATTCTTTCCACGTTATAGAAATACAACATTAAATTTGGAACAAGAACATTTTTTAAAAAATCATCATTAATTTGAAAGAAAGTTATAAGAAAACATAATTGCAAACGGTATATTATACTAAGTAAAGGACAATTCACAAGATATTTACTATCCTCTGAAGTGTAGTATGTACGGAAGTATGGTATGTTCTGATATTTTCAGATGTTGAAGGCATATCAATGGACTGTACACCTGTTGTTTGTGAGAACTGGGGCACTTGTCTCGACTCTTTTGACTTGTTATTTCCCTGCTGAGATATGTTTGTTCTGTGCAAAAGTGTATGGTGATTGTAATTGCACTTAGAGCAACTATTTTTGCTGGAACAATTTGGCAACATATGACCTTGAGCAGAGAGTCTTCTTGGCAATCGATTACTCCCTTGACGGCCTTGACGGCTACAGTACTTTACCCACACACATTTTACAGAACGACATTAACTGCAAGGGTATTAAACAAACACAACGGGGCATACTGTTTAAAAAATTACCATATCACTTAAGGTTGGAAAACTATTTAATCCGTCGAAATCAATGTTAAAAGATTGATTCCATATCTGAGGTTAAAAAACCCAAACCCAGACGTTCAACTACTAGACTTAGAAACTTTTGAAAGTTACGCAAGAAAGGTCATCGGTGTCTGCAAAATTGTATGCAAAAATTTCATTCTTAGAATTTCGCGTGCCAACATTGCATTGGTTCCGATTTAGCAAACTTAAATCATGAAAATTCTCCTCATTTTACAAAAACCCGATGTTTTGTTAAAACGGCAGATGGAAATCCGCAGAAAGTCATAGGCTGGCTTGATGTTGAAGTAACATTTAAGTTACAAAAGAAACCTCTTAAGTTATTTATTACCTCTTCTCTGTCACAACGATTAATACTGGGGGTAGATATAATTACTCAACGATATTGTTGGCTCAGTCGATATGATTGCGCTAAATAAGGCAAACCGACATATCTGATTTTACGGTCAGTACAAAAGTTTATTCCGAAGAAATCGATACCAATGGAAATAATGACCTAAAGTATCCATTAACCTTGGAACAAGGCACACATTTAGATTCTGTAAGTTATTCCCAAGCTTCCAAAAGCAAGTTCGGGCGCACTCCATGCATAAAGCATTCCATCGACATTGGCGATGCAACTCCGATTAAACAGAGATTTTGCCCTCTCTCACCGGCAGTGGAGAATGTCATGTTTAAGGAAGTGGAAGTGGAAGATGTTTAAGGCGTGATAGAGCGTCGACTTCTTCCTATGAGACTCGTCATAAAACCTGGTAAATTTCGTTTATGTCTTGATGCGCGAAAATTAAATAAAGTGACTAAGAAAGATGCATATCCTCCACAATCGATCGAGGGCATTTTTGGAATACTTCCAAGAGCAAATTTGATATCTAAATTAGATCTCAAAGATATGCATATTGGCAAGTTCGTTTGGCATTTACTGTACCAGGTAGGCCCCTCTACCAATTTACATTAATGCCGTTTGGTCTTTGCAACGCTTCCCAAATGATATGTAGACTGGTAGATGAGATCATTCAAAACGACTATAGACATTGTGTCTTTGGTTATTTTGATGGCTTCGTAATATTGTCCGATGACTTTGAAACTCACATAGGAGTCTTAATTAGAATAGCTTCACAATTTAAAAAGGCGAATCTCACTTTGAACATAAGTAAGAGTCGATTTTGTGTTACAAGGATTAATTATTTAGGATACGTTATTGGAGATGGACGACTAACAACAGACACCGAGAAAATCAGTGCAATTAGAAATTGGCTAGTCCCTAAAAATCTAAAGCATGTACGGGGATTTCTTGGACTTGCTAGGTTGTACGCCGCTTTATTGAGAATTTCTCAACTGAGGTATCCACAAAGAAAAGACATGAATGGACACCTGCGGCTCAAGCGGCACTTGATCGAATTAAAACGCCTTTAACAACAGCACCGTTATTAGCCAACCCAGACTTTTAAAACATGAAGAACGAACGTCCCATAGCATACATGAGCAGAAAGCTGAACTCGTCACATAGGAATTACAGCGTAACTGAGCGTGAATGTTGAGTTAACACGCATCTAATATGGTATCTATTTAGGACCATCTAATATGCTTGAATAATCGTATTGAACACACATAGAAATTCTGTTTTAAATACGATTATAAAACTCTCGTCGTAATGATAATGTCATTGCAAAGGGTTGTTGATAATGACATGCCAAAGCATGGGTGGAAATTACATGCCAAAGCATTGGTGAAAATGGCATGTCAAATCATTGGTGTAAATGACATGCTTTGGATCCATAAATGAATAGCATCTTTTGGGGCCCACGCTCATATAAAATGCATCGATGAAGATGCTAAAAAGATGACATGCCAGATAACTTGCACACATGATTGAATGACATCTTTGGCATCGAACATTTTGCTGGGTATTCATGTAATTTTCATTAATTTCATTGAAATTACTAACTACTTCTTCAGTATAATTCATTTTACACGGTTTCTTTTATAATAAAAACGGAAAAGTTGCTAATGATATTTTATTTTATTTGACTATTTTTATTGAGCTCGGATAAAATTGAATGACAGCATCTTTTAATTATTGTTTTTTATAATTGGTGTTTAATGTGGAATAGAGTGCAAAATAAAGATGCCTGTTTTAATTTGCTGAAGTAATATTTTCAGTACAATTCTTTATTAAAATAAAAGGGGAATTTTCGATAATGCGGGCATAAATAGATGGCTTTTGTTTTGGTTAACCAAAGCAAACGACGATTGTGAGGAGTGAGTTCATCGTTCAAATTTGTTGTATTGCTCTCAGATTCTCCGTTCTAATTAATTTCTCTATTTCCCATACGAATTTGCAATAAGTGTATCTTTATTTTGCCTATTACTTCACGTTGATTTTATTCTTTTTGTGTACCTTGTACACTCTATCAATGTCATTGTTTATTGGCACTCCCATTTTCGCACTTTTCTTGCTCACAACATCGTTCGCATCGATATTCATGTTGGGTAAGTTGCTTATTTCGATATTTCTATCTATTACCATTTGCTCAAGTCTCTAAATTTTTTGATTTAGTATTTCTATCTGTTCCCTTTTTTCATTATCTCTTGTTTGTAGGTCTCTAATTTGTGTTACTATGTTTTTATTCATCTCCGTTATGTGTTGTTCGATTTTTTCACTGTTTTGTTCGAGTTTCGCACTCATAGCAGTAATACTCGTCGTTGATTGCTTTATGCAGATCTCTAGGCTAGACAAACCAGACTTAAAGTCTTCGACATCGTTGTTTTCATTGTTGTTGTTTAGCGTTGATGTTGATGTGAACGAGTTTCTAAACCTTTTCTTCTACTGCTAGCCTCATCACTCTCACATCGTTGTTGCTTGCCTTGTTGTTCTTACTTTTCATTCTCCGGAGGTTAAACTAAATACCCAATGTTGGGAAATTTTTGCGAACAGTATTTACATTTCCATAAAGCTCTCTTTGGTTGGCCCATGCCTTTATATGAGCTCTCGGAGAGTGAGCAGCACGGGGAGAAATGATTTGACGATTACAATGATGACAACGAACATAAAGAAATGATTTAATTTCTAAAGAATATTGTCCGCAAATATTATTTGTTTGATTCTGGATATCCGACGTTTTGAGATAGGGTTTTTGGAAGTATTAATCTACAATCCGGTAGTTAACATAACAATATGCTGTTTTATATAGTTTTCTTTTATCTTAAATATGCGTTCACGCGCGTATGCGTGCGTTCACCTTGACGGCTACAGTACTTTACCCACACACATTTTACAGAACGACATTAACTGCAAGGGTATTAAACAAACACAACGGGGCATACTGTTTAAAAATTACCATATCACTTAAGGTTGGAAAACTATTTAATCCGTCGAAATCAATGTTAAAAGATTGATTCCATATCTGAGGTTAAAAAACCCAAACCCAGACGTTCAACTACTAGACTTAGAAACTTTTGAAAGTTACGCAAGAAAGGTCATCGGTGTCTGCAAAATTGTATGCAAAAATTTCATTCTTAGAATTTCGCGTGCCAACATTGCATTGGCTCCGATTTAGCAAACTTAAATCATGAAAATTCTCCTCATTTTACAAAAACCCGATGTTTTGTTAAAACGGCAGATGGAAAATCCGCAGAAAGTCATAGGCTGGCTTGATGTTGAAGTAACATTTAAGTTACAAAAGAAACCTCTTAAGTTATTTATTACCTCTTCTCTGTCACAACGATTAATACTGGGGGTAGATATAATTACTCAACGATATTGTTGGCTCAGTCGATATGATTGCGCTAAATAAGGCAACCGACATATCTGATTTTACGGTCAGTACAAAAGTTTATTCCGAAGAAATCGATACCAATGGAAATAATGACCTAAAGTATCCATTAACCTTGGAACAAGGCACACATTTAGATTCTGTAAGTTATTCCCAAGCTTCCAAAGCAAGTTCGGGCGCACTCCATGCATAAAGCATTCCATCGACATTGGCGATGCAACTCCGATTAAACAGAGATTTTGCCCTCTCTCACCGGCAGTGGAGAATGTCATGTTTAAGGAAGTGGAAGTGGAAAGATGTTTAAGGCGTGATAGAGCGTCGACTTCTTCCTATGAGACTCGTCATAAAACCTGGTAAATTTCGTTTATGTCTTGATGCGCGAAAATTAAATAAAGTGACTAAGAAAGATGCATATCCTCCACAATCGATCGAGGGCATTTTTGGAATACTTCCAAGAGCAAATTTGATATCTAAATTAGATCTCAAAGATATGCATATTGGCAAGTTCGTTTGGCATTTACTGTACCGGGTAGGCCCCTCTACCAATTTACATTAATGCCGTTTGGTCTTTGCAACGCTTCCCAAATGATATGTAGACTGGTAGATGAGATCATTCAAAACGACTATAGACATTGTGTCTTTGGTTATTTTGATTGCTTCGTAATAGTGTCCAATGACTTTGAAACTCACATAGGAGTCTTAATTAGAATAGCTTCGCAATTTAAAAAGGCGAATCTCACTTTGAACATAAGTAAGAGTCGATTTTGTGTTACAAGGATTAATTATTTAGGATACGTTATTGGAGATGGAGGACTAACAACAGACACCGAGAAAATCAGTGCAATTAGAAATTGGCTAGTCCCTAAAAATCTAAAGCATGTACGGGATTTCTTGGACTTGCTAGGTTGTACGCCGCTTTATTGAGAATTTCTCAACTGAGGTATCCACAAAGAAAAAACATGAATGGACACCTGCGGCTCAAGCGGCACTTGATCGAATTAAAACGCCTTTAACAACAGCACCAGCATTAGCCAACCCAGACTTTTCACAGAAATGTTACCTCCATTGTGATGCCAGCGATTATGGCATGAAGAACGAACGCCCCATAGCATACATGAGCAGAAAGCTGAACTCGTCACATAGGAATTACAGCGTAACTGAGCGTGAATGTTGAGTTAACACGTATCTAATATGGTAACTATTTAGGGCCATCTAATATGCTTGAATAATCGTATTGAACACACATAGAAATTCTGTTTTAAATACGATTATAAAAGTGTTGTATACAATCCATACAAATTGTAATTTAATAGTGAATTTTCATCAATACCAAGAAAAAAACATTTTTCAGGTAATAGAAATCTAACTTTTCATTAGCAATTTTACCAACAGCATGTTTATATCTGTCATCAGGAAACATCACCATTTCACCCCCATTGGGTACATTGTCACTAGTACAATTACGCCATATCTTCTCCTTTGGTATCAATGTATTTAGGATATGCGAAGGATAACTCGCATATCCTGTGGAACACTTCCGGCTACCCAAGGTGGCTTCTCCCTTATAATATCGAAGATATTATTTGAGGCTTGCTCAGTCACCAGGTATATCCAGTGTCCACCAGAACAGGATTAACTATATCCTCCTATTATTACAGAAATTCATCATTGCCAGCACATATTCGTGCTACCACCAGAATGGAGATACGTAAGATCTGTCCATAGTCGATAAACCATATGTATGTGGCACGGAAACCATACCATTATATAGATGATCTATCTGTTTGATATACAATATTTTTATTCGAATAATTTTGTACTGATGTCAAACTTCATAGATTAGATCTTTTATCATTTCGAAAAAAACGTATGTCTTCTTTCATTGGATTTCACTCTTAATTAATCTTAATTACTTATCTTTATAATCTTTATTTATCTTTCATACTTTTGATGTTGATTAACATTGTAATATTAACATAGCAAAACAGAGCCAAAATTAAACAATGTATTTAAGATCACCCACATTTACAATGAAATACAGACAAATTTAAAAAAATCAGACATCGTACAAATTATAAATTTAGGTTTTGATAAACTCTCCATTAATATAAAAAAGCATGTATTATTTACAAAATTACAATATTATTTTATTAGTTGAATAAACTTTGTTAATAGTTATGGATTACTAATTTGAAAATGTTGCAGTTTTATCTAACCAGATGAAGGGTATAAAGATCTAGGTTGTAATTTAGCGTTTTTGTTAGTAAAGTGTTTAATAAAAGTAGTAAAGTGATTAATTAAAGTTGAGGGTAATTTTTACAGGTTGTTTGCGATCTAAACCATTTTACAATTTACATCATTCTTAATAAAAAAACTAGGGTGTCTTAAATTATTATTGAAACGTTCGAAACGACAATCAGAGAGGCAGGACTCGAACTCCCCAAACTACTGATTAGTTAGCCCTAATAATGACTCCCATAGTCATATACCCCAATAATGATACCTTAACACAGGAATAAGAAAACACAGTTTCGTGTTTCGTTACATAACGTATTGCAAGTAGATATATTCTACTATTTTTAAATTTTCCGACAAATTTAAAAGGAAAAATTTTCAAACTTTTATAAATAGTACACATTTACAGGCTCTGAAACATAGCAATTATATGTTAAAATTTGTTACCGTTAATTAGACGTCTTCCAAAAAATACGTTTGCAGGAAACTTTAAAAAAAGTTCCATAAGAATATTTTATGTATTTATTTGTTCATTCCTTGACAAAAAGACAAACTCTTACAAATTATAGCTATTGACGTACGAAAAATTTTAGTATTAATGTATATTGCAAACATATTATGATTTCGACATTCACTCCCCTTATGTCCCTTCAACAGAACAAACTTTTTTCTTCAAATCAATGTTTGGATCAGAGTAAATACCTGCGTATTTTGTGTAAGTATTAATTAAAGTCATGCCAGTTTGCTGACCTGTTATAGATATAATATTATGTGTGTTTAAACCAGAGTTTCCGAGTCGGAGTCTACGAGTCGGAGTCGAGCAATTTTGCTGGAGTCGGAGTCTGAGTCGAAAAAAATAACTCGACTCCGGCGAAATTCTTTCCACGTTATAGAAATACAACATTAAATTTGGAACAAGAACATTTTTTAAAAAATCATCATTAATTTGAAAGAAAGGTATAAGAAAACATAATTGCAAACGGTATATTATACTAAGTAAAGGACAATTCACAAGATATTTACTATCCTCTGAAGTGTAGTATGTACGGAAGTATGGTATGTTCTGATATTTTCAGATGTTGAAGGCATATCAATGGACTGTACACCTGTTGTTTGTGAGAACTGAGGCACTTGTCTCGACTCTTTTGACTTGTTATTTCCCTGCTGAGATATGTTTGTTCTGTGCAAAAGTGTATGGTGATTGTAATTGCACTTAGAGCAACTATTTTTGCTGGAACAATTTGGCAACATATGACCTTGAGCAGAGAGTCTTCTTGGCAATCGATTACTCCCAACGGGACAAAGTAAGCTTTGGCAATTTCGAAGAACATTGGAACACAAAAATTGGATCCCACGTCCTAATATCTATCTTATATAGTTTCAAAACCGAAATAGCACTATTGATGTCTCTTTGCAGCTTCTTTAAGGCACTCTTTGACTCGTGAGCACATTGGGGCAGGTTAAAATGGTTCGCAATTGATTAATTATAAGGATCCTCTTATTTTCATGAGGTTTTCCAAGCTAACCCCTCATCAATTAGGGGGATATGTTGGATGATCTGTTTCGCTTCCCCAATTTAATTTTGGGTTTGACTTCGAACTTTCTGTCTTTAGATCTTCTTTGGCGTCCCCGATTATGGTGAGACATTTAATATAATTTTTATGATCTTATGCCATTTTAATTTTAGTTGTTGTCTTATCTTTCTTCTGTAAATCAGAGTCAGATATGCATTTCTTATAGGAAGTTTTCCAATCTTCTTTTCATCAGCATTTGAACCCATTCCATCAATCCAATAGAGATGAATTTAGCGTTTTTATTTATACACATTTTTCTAAATATACAATATTAATTATTTACAATAGGCTTGATGTTGTCGGTGACTCTAAATCACAACCAACGTTGTTAAAACTCTCGTCGTAATGATAATGTCATTGCAAAGGGTTGTTGATAATGACATGCCAAAGCATTGGTGGAAATGACATGCCAAAGCATTGGTGAAAATGGCATGTCAAATCATTGGTGTAAATGACATGCTTTGGATCCATAAATGAATAGCATCTTTTGGGGCCCACGCTCATATAAAATGCATCGATGAAGATGCTAAAAAGATGACATGCCAGATAACTTGCACACATGATTGAATGACATCTTTGGCATCGAACATTTTGCTGGGTATTCATGTAATTTTCATTAATTTCATTGAAATTACTAACTACTTCTTCAGTATAATTCATTTTTCACGGTTTCTTTTATAATAACAATGGGAAAGTTGCTAATGATATTTTATTTTGTTTGACTATTTTTATTGAGCTCGGTTTAAATTGAATGACAGCATCTTTTAATTATTGTTTTTTATAATTTGTGTTTAATGTGGAATAGAGTGCAAAATAAAGATGCTTGTTTTAATTTGCTGAAGTAATATTTTCAATATCAGTACAATTCTTTATTAAAATGAAAGGGGAATTTTCGATAATGCGGGCATAAATAGATCCATTTTTGACACAAAGAAATTTACAACCGCATTCCCTGGCTTTTGTTTTGGTTAACCAAAGCAAACGACGATTGTGCGGAGTGAGTTCATCGTTCAAATTTGTTGTATTGCTCTCAGATACTCCGTTCTAATTAATTTCTCTATTTCCAATACGAATTTGCAATAAGTGTCTCCTTATTTTGCCCATTACTTCACGTTGATTTTATTCTTTTTGTGTACCTTGTACACTCTATCAATGTCATTGTTTATTGGCACTCCCATTTTCGCACTTTTCTTGCTCACAACATCGTTCGCATCGATATTCATGTTGGGTAAGTTGCTTATTTCGATATTTCTATCTATTACCATTTGCTCAAGTCTCTAAATTTTTTGATTTAGTATTTCTATCTGTTCCCTTTTTTCATTATCTCTTGTTTGTAGGTCTCTAATTTGTGTTACTATGTTTTTATTCATCTCCGTTGTGTGTTGTTCGATTTTTTCACTGTTTTGTTCGAGTTTCGCACTCATAGCAGTAATACTCGTCGTTGATTGCTTTATGCAGATCTCTAGGCTAGACAAACCAGACTTAAAGTCTTCGACATCGTTGTTTTCATTGTTGTTGTTTAGCGTTGATGTCGATGTGAACGAGTTTCTAAACCTTTTCTTCTACTGCTAGCCTCATCACTCTCACATCGTTGTTGCTTGCCTTGTTGTTCTTACTTTTCATTCTCCGGAGGTTAAACTAAATACCCAATGTTGGGAAATTTTTGCGAACAGTATTTACATTTCCATAAAGCTCTCTTTGGTTGGCCCATGCCTTTATATGAGCTCTCGGAGAGTGAGCAGCACGGGGAGAAATGGATTTGACGATTACAATGATGACAACGAACATAAAGAAATGATTTAATTTCTAAAGAATATTGTCCGCAAATATTATTTGTTTGATTCTGGATATCCGACGTTTTGAGATAGGGTTTTTGGAAGTATTAATCTACAATCCGGTAGTTAACATAACAATATGCTGTTTTATATAGTTTTTTTTATCTTAAATATGCGTTCACGCGCGTATGCGTGCGTTCACCTTGACGGCTACAGTACTTTACCCACACACATTTTACAGAACGACATTAACTGCAAGGGTATTAAACAAACACAACGGGGCATACTGTTTAAAAAATTACCATATCACTTAAGGTTGGAAAACTATTTAATCCGTCGAAATCAATGTTAAAAGATTGATTCCATATCTGAGGTTAAAAAACCCAAACCCAGACGTTCAACTACTAGACTTAGAAACTTTTGAAAGTTACGCAAGAAAGGTCATCGGTGTCTGCAAAATTGTATGCAAAAATTTCATTCTTAGAATTTCGCGTGCCAACATTGCATTGGCTCCGATTTAGCAAACTTAAATCATGAAAATTCTCCTCATTTTACAAAAACCCGATGTTTTGTTAAAACGGCAGATGGAAATCCGCAGAAAGTCATAGGCTGGCTTGATGTTGAAGTAACATTTAAGTTACAAAAGAAACCTCTTAAGTTATTTATTACCTCTTCTCTGTCACAACGATTAATACTGGGGGTAGATATAATTACTCAACGATATTGTTGGCTCAGTCGATATGATTGCGCTAAATAAGGCAACCGACATATCTGATTTTACGGTCAGTACAAAAGTTTATTCCGAAGAAATCGATACCAATGGAAATAATGACCTAAAGTATCCATTAACCTTGGAACAAGGCACACATTTAGATTCTGTAAGTTATTCCCAAGCTTCCAAAAGCAAGTTCGGGCGCACTCCATGCATAAAGCATTCCATCGACATTGGCGATGCAACTCCGATTAAACAGAGATTTTGCCCTCTCTCACCGGCAGTGGAGAATGTCATGTTTAAGGAAGTGGAAGTGGAAGATGTTTAAGGCGTGATAGAGCGTCGACTTCTTCCTATGAGACTCGTCATAAAACCTGGTAAATTTCGTTTATGTCTTGATGCGCGAAAATTAAATAAAGTGACTAAGAAAGATGCATATCCTCCACAATCGATCGAGGGCATTTTTGGAATACTTCCAAGAGCAAATTTGATATCTAAATTAGATCTCAAAGATATGCATATTGGCAAGTTCGTTTGGCATTTACTGTACCAGGTAGGCCCCTCTACCAATTTACATTAATGCCGTTTGGTCTTTGCAACGCTTCCCAAATGATATGTAGACTGGTAGATGAGATCATTCAAAACGACTATAGACATTGTGTCTTTGGTTATTTTGATTGCTTCGTAATAGTGTCCAATGACTTTGAAACTCACATAGGAGTCTTAATTAGAATAGCTTCGCAATTTAAAAAGGCGAATCTCACTTTGAACATAAGTAAGAGTCGATTTTGTGTTACAAGGATTAATTATTTAGGATACGTTATTGGAGATGGAGGACTAACAACAGACACCGAGAAAATCAGTGCAATTAGAAATTGGCTAGTCCCTAAAAATCTAAAGCATGTACGGGGATTTCTTGGACTTGCTAGGTTGTACGCCGCTTTATTGAGAATTTCTCAACTGAGGTATCCACAAAGAAAAAACATGAATGGACACCTGCGGCTCAAGCGGCACTTGATCGAATTAAAACGCCTTTAACAACAGCACCAGCATTAGCCAACCCAGACTTTTCACAGAAATGTTACCTCCATTGTGATGCCAGCGATTATGGCATGAAGAACGAACGCCCCATAGCATACATGAGCAGAAAGCTGAACTCGTCACATAGGAATTACAGCGTAACTGAGCGTGAATGTTGAGTTAACACGTATCTAATATGGTAACTATTTAGGGCCATCTAATATGCTTGAATAATCGTATTGAACACACATAGAAATTCTGTTTTAAATACGATTATAAAAGTGTTGTATACAATCCATACAAATTGTAATTTAATAGTGAATTTTCATCAATACCAAGAAAAAAACATTTTTCAGGTAATAGAAATCTAACTTTTCATTAGCAATTTTACCAACAGCATGTTTATATCTGTCATCAGGAAACATCACCATTTCACCCCCATTGGGTACATGGTCACTAGTACAATTACGCCATATCTTCTCCTTTGGTATCAATGTATTTAGGATATGCGAAGGATAACTCGCATATCCTGTGGAACACTTCCGGCTACCCAAGGTGGCTTCTCCCTTATAATATCGAAGATATTATTTGAGGCTTGCTCAGTCACCAGGTATATCCAGTGTCCACCAGAACAGGATTAACTATATCCTCCTATTATTACAGAGATTCATCATTGCCAGCACATATTCGTGCTACCACCAGAATGGAGATACGTAAGATCTGTCCATAGTCGATAAACCATATGTATGTGGCACGGAAACCATACCATTATATAGATGATCTATCTGTTTGATATACAATATTTTTATTCGAATAATTTTGTACTGATGTCAAACTTCATAGATTAGATCTTTTATCATTTCGAAAAAAACGTATGTCTTCTTTCATTGGATTTCACTCTTAATTAATCTTAATTACTTATCTTTATAATCTTTATTTATCTTTCATACTTTTGATGTTGATTAACATTGTAATATTAACATAGCAAAACAGAGCCAAAATTAAACAATGTATTTAAGATCACCCACATTTACAATGAAATACAGACAAATTTAAAAAAATCAGACATCGTACAAATTATAAATTTAGGTTTTGATAAACTCTCCATTAATATAAAAAAGCATGTATTATTTACAAAATTACAATATTATTTTATTAGTTGAATAAACTTTGTTAATAGTTATGGATTACTAATTTGAAAATGTTGCAGTTTTATCTAACCAGATGAAGGGTATAAAGATCTAGGTTGTAATTTAGCGTTTTTGTTAGTAAAGTGTTTAATAAAAGTAGTAAAGTGATTAATTAAAGTTGAGGGTAATTTTTACAGGTTGTTTGCGATCTAAACCATTTTACAATTTACATCATTCTTAATAAAAAAACTAGGGTGTCTTAAATTATTATTGAAACGTTCGAAACGACAATCAGGGAGGCAGGACTCGAACTCCCCAAACTACTGATTAGTTAGCCCTAATAATGACTCCCATAGTCATATACCCCAATAATGATACCTTAACACAGGAATAAGAAAACACAGTTTCGTGTTTCGTTACATAACGTATTGCAAGTAGATATATTCTACTATTTTTAAATTTTCCGACAAATTTAAAAGGAAAAATTTTCAAACTTTTATAAATAGTACACATTTACAGGCTCTGAAACATAGCAATTATATGTTAAAATTTGTTACCGTTAATTAGACGTCTTCCAAAAAATACGTTTGCAGGAAACTTTAAAAAAAGTTCCATAAGAATATTTTATGTATTTATTTGTTCATTCCTTGACAAAAAGACAAACTCTTACAAATTATAGCTATTGACGTACAAAAAATTTTAGTATTAATGTATATTGCAAACATATTATGAATTCGACATTCACTCCCCTTATGTCCCTTCAACAGAACAAACTTTTTTCTTCAAATCAATGTTTGGATCAGAGTAAATACCTGCGTATTTTGTGTAAGTATTAATTAAAGTCATGCCAGTTTGCTGACCTGTTATAGATATAATATTATGTGTGTTTAAACCAGAGTTTCCGAGTCGGAGTCTACGAGTCGGAGTCGAGCAATTTTGCTGGAGTCGGAGTCTGAGTTGAAAAAAATAAGTCGACTCCGGCGAAATTCTTTCCACGTTATAGAAATACAACATTAAATTTGGAACAAGAACATTTTTTAAAAAATCATCATTAATTTGAAAGAAAGGTATAAGAAAACATAATTGCAAACGGTATATTATACTAAGTAAAGGACAATTCACAAGATATTTACTATCCTCTGAAGTGTAGTATGTACGGAAGTATGGTATGTTCTGATATTTTCAGATGTTGAAGGCATATCAATGGACTGTACACCTGTTGTTTGTGAGAACTGAGGCACTTGTCTCGACTCTTTTGACTTGTTATTTCCCTGCTGAGATAAGTTTGTTCTGTGCAAAAGTGTATGGTGATTGTAATTGCACTTAGAGCAACTATTTTTGCTGGAACAATTTGGCAACATATGACCTTGAGCAGAGAGTCTTCTTGGCAATCGATTACTCCCAACGGGACAAAGTAAGCTTTGGCAATTTCGAAGAACATTGGAACACAAAAATTGGATCCCACGTCCTAATATCTATCTTATATAGTTTCAAAACCGAAATAGCACTATTGATGTCTCTTTGCAGCTTCTTTAAGGCACTCTTTGACTCGTGAGCACATTGGGGCAGGTTAAAATGGTTCGCAATTGATTAATTATAAGGATCCTCTTATTTTCATGAGGTTTTCCAAGCTAACCCCTCATCAATTAGGGGGATATGTTGGATGATCTGTTTCGCTTCCCCAATTTAATTTTGGGTTTGACTTCGAACTTTCTGTCTTTAGATCTTCTTTGGCGTCCCCGATTATGGTGAGACATTTAATATAATTTTTATGATCTTATGCCATTTTAATTTTAGTTGTTGTCTTATCTTTCTTCTGTAAATCAGAGTCAGATATGCATTTCTTATAGGAAGTTTTCCAATCTTCTTTTCATCAGCATTTGAACCCATTCCATCAATCCAATAGAGATGAATTTAGTGTTTTTATTTATACACATTTTTCTAAATATACAATATTAATTATTTACAATAGGCTTGATGTTGTCGGTGACTCTAAATCACAACCAACGTTGTTAAAACTCTCGTCGTAATGATAATGTCATTGCAAAGGGTTGTTGATAATGACATGCCAAAGCATTGGTGGAAATGACATGCCAAAGCATTGGTGAAAATGGCATGTCAAATCATTGGTGTAAATGACATGCTTTGGATCCATAAATGAATAGCATCTTTTGGGGCCCACGCTCATATAAAATGCATCGATGAAGATGCTAAAAAGATGACATGCCAGATAACTTGCACACATGATTGAATGACATCTTTGGCATCGAACATTTTGCTGGGTATTCATGTAATTTTCATTAATTTCATTGAAATTACTAACTACTTCTTCAGTATAATTCATTTTTCACGGTTTCTTTTATAATAACAATGGAAAAGTTGCTAATGATATTTTATTTTGTTTGACTATTTTTATTGAGCTCGGTTTAAATTGAATGACAGCATCTTTTAATTATTGTTTTTTATAATTTGTGTTTAATGTGGAATAGAGTGCAAAATAAAGATGCTTGTTTTAATTTGCTGAAGTAATATTTTCAATATCAGTACAATTCTTTATTAAAATGAAAGGGGAATTTTCGATAATGCGGGCATAAATAGATCCATTTTTGACACAAAGAAATTTACAACCGCATTCCCTGGCTTTTGTTTTGGTTAACCAAAGCAAACGACGATTGTGCGGAGTGAGTTCATCGTTCAAATTTGTTGTATTGCTCTCAGATACTCCGTTCTAATTAATTTCTCTATTTCCAATACGAATTTGCAATAAGTGTCTCCTTATTTTGCCCATTACTTCACGTTGATTTTATTCTTTTTGTGTACCTTGTACACTCTATCAATGTCATTGTTTATTGGCACTCCCATTTTCGCACTTTTCTTGCTCACAACATCGTTCGCATCGATATTCATGTTGGGTAAGTTGCTTATTTCGATATTTCTATCTATTACCATTTGCTCAAGTCTCTAAATTTTTTGATTTAGTATTTCTATCTGTTCCCTTTTTTCATTATCTCTTGTTTGTAGGTCTCTAATTTGTGTTACTATGTTTTTATTCATCTCCGTTGTGTGTTGTTCGATTTTTTCACTGTTTTGTTCGAGTTTCGCACTCATAGCAGTAATACTCGTCGTTGATTGCTTTATGCAGATCTCTAGGCTAGACAAACCAGACTTAAAGTCTTCGACATCGTTGTTTTCATTGTTGTTGTTTAGCGTTGATGTCGATGTGAACGAGTTTCTAAACCTTTTCTTCTACTGCTAGCCTCATCACTCTCACATCGTTGTTGCTTGCCTTGTTGTTCTTACTTTTCATTCTCCGGAGGTTAAACTAAATACCCAATGTTGGGAAATTTTTGCGAACAGTATTTACATTTCCATAAAGCTCTCTTTGGTTGGCCCATGCCTTTATATGAGCTCTCGGAGTGTGAGCAGCACGGGGAGAAATGGATTTGACGATTACAATGATGACAACGAACATAAAGAAATGATTTAATTTCTAAAGAATATTGTCCGCAAATATTATTTGTTTGATTCTGGATATCCGACGTTTTGAGATTGGGTTTTTGGAAGTATTAATCTACAATCCGGTAGTTAACATAACAATATGCTGTTTTATATAGTTTTTTTTTATCTTAAATATGCGTTCACGCGCGTATGCGTGCGTTCACCTTGACGGCTACAGTACTTTACCCACACACATTTTACAGAACGACATTAACTGCAAGGGTATTAAACAAACACAACGGGGCATACTGTTTAAAAAATTACCATATCACTTAAGGTTGGAAAACTATTTAATCCGTCGAAATCAATGTTAAAAGATTGATTCCATATCTGAGGTTAAAAAACCCAAACCCAGACGTTCAACTACTAGACTTAGAAACTTTTGAAAGTTACGCAAGAAAGGTCATCGGTGTCTGCAAAATTGTATGCAAAAATTTCATTCTTAGAATTTCGCGTGCCAACATTGCATTGGCTCCGATTTAGCAAACTTAAATCATGAAAATTCTCCTCATTTTACAAAAACCCGATGTTTTGTTAAAACGGCAGATGGAAATCCACAGAAAGTCATAGGCTGGCTTGATGTTGAAGTAACATTTAAGTTACAAAAGAAACCTCTTAAGTTATTTATTACCTCTTCTCTGTCACAACGATTAATACTGGGGGTAGATATAATTACTCAACGATATTGTTGGCTCAGTCGATATGATTGCGCTAAATAAGGCAACCGACATATCTGATTTTACGGTCAGTACAAAAGTTTATTCCGAAGAAATCGATACCAATGGAAATAATGACCTAAAGTATCCATTAACCTTGGAACAAGGCACACATTTAGATTCTGTAAGTTATTCCCAAGCTTCCAAAAGCAAGTTCGGGCGCACTCCATGCATAAAGCATTCCATCGACATTGGCGATGCAACTCCGATTAAACAGAGATTTTGCCCTCTCTCACCGGCAGTGGAGAATGTCATGTTTAAGGAAGTGGAAGTGGAAGATGTTTAAGGCGTGATAGAGCGTCGACTTCTTCCTATGAGACTCGTCATAAAACCTGGTAAATTTCGTTTATGTCTTGATGCGCGAAAATTAAATAAAGTGACTAAGAAAGATGCATATCCTCCACAATCGATCGAGGGCATTTTTGGAATACTTCCAAGAGCAAATTTGATATCTAAATTAGATCTCAAAGATATGCATATTGGCAAGTTCGTTTGGCATTTACTGTACCGGGTAGGCCCCTCTACCAATTTACATTAATGCCGTTTGGTCTTTGCAACGCTTCCCAAATGATATGTAGACTGGTAGATGAGATCATTCAAAACGACTATAGACATTGTGTCTTTGGTTATTTTGATTGCTTCGTAATAGTGTCCAATGACTTTGAAACTCACATAGGAGTCTTAATTAGAATAGCTTCGCAATTTAAAAAGGCGAATCTCACTTTGAACATAAGTAAGAGTCGATTTTGTGTTACAAGGATTAATTATTTAGGATACGTTATTGGAGATGGAGGACTAACAACAGACACCGAGAAAATCAGTGCAATTAGAAATTGGCTAGTCCCTAAAAATCTAAAGCATGTACGGGGATTTCTTGGACTTGCTAGGTTGTACGCCGCTTTATTGAGAATTTCTCAACTGAGGTATCCACAAAGAAAAAACATGAATGGACACCTGCGGCTCAAGCGGCACTTGATCAAATTAAAACGCCTTTAACAACAGCACCAGCATTAGCCAACCCAGACTTTTCACAGAAATGTTACCTCCATTGTGATGCCAGCGATTATGGCATGAAGAACGAACGCCCCATAGCATACATGAGCAGAAAGCTGAACTCGTCACATAGGAATTACAGCGTAACTGAGCGTGAATGTTGAGTTAACACGTATCTAATATGGTAACTATTTAGGGCCATCTAATATGCTTGAATAATCGTATTGAACACACATAGAAATTCTGTTTTAAATACGATTATAAAAGTGTTGTATACAATCCATACAAATTGTAATTTAATAGTGAATTTTCATCAATACCAAGAAAAAAACATTTTTCAGGTAATAGAAATCTAACTTTTCATTAGCAATTTTACCAACAGCATGTTTATATCTGTCATCAGGAAACATCACCATTTCACCCCCATTGGGTACATTGTCACTAGTACAATTACGCCATATCTTCTCCTTTGGTATCAATGTATTTAGGATATGCGAAGGATAACTCGCATATCCTGTGGAACACTTCCGGCTACCCAAGGTGGCTTCTCCCTTATAATATCGAAGATATTATTTGAGGCTTGCTCAGTCACCAGGTATATCCAGTGTCCACCAGAACAGGATTAACTATATCCTCCTATTATTACAGAAATTCATCATTGCCAGCACATATTCGTGCTACCACCAGAATGGAGATACGTAAGATTTGTCCATAGTCGATAAACCATATGTATGTGGCACGGAAACCATACCATTATATAGATGATCTATCTGTTTGATATACAATATTTTTATTCGAATAATTTTGTACTGATGTCAAACTTCATAGATTAGATCTTTTATCATTTCGAAAAAAACGTATGTCTTCTTTCATTGGATTTCACTCTTAATTAATCTTAATTACTTATCTTTATAATCTTTATTTATCTTTCATACTTTTGATGTTGATTAACATTGTAATATTAACATAGCAAAACAGAGCCAAAATTAAACAATGTATTTAAGATCACCCACATTTACAATGAAATACAGACAAATTTAAAAAAATCAGACATCGTACAAATTATAAATTTAGGTTTTGATAAACTCTCCATTAATATAAAAAAGCATGTATTATTTACAAAATTACAATATTATTTTATTAGTTGAATAAACTTTGTTAATAGTTATGGATTACTAATTTGAAAATGTTGCAGTTTTTATCTAACCAGATGAAGGGTATAAAGATCTAGGTTGTAATTTAGCGTTTTTGTTAGTAAAGTGTTTAATAAAAGTAGTAAAGTGATTAATTAAAGTTGAGGGTAATTTTTACAGGTTGTTTGCGATCTAAACCATTTTACAATTTACATCATTCTTAATAAAAAAACTAGGGTGTCTTAAATTATTATTGAAACGTTCGAAACGACAATCAGAGAGGAAGGACTCGAACTCCCCAAACTACTGATTAGTTAGCCCTAATAATGACTCCCATAGTCATATACCCCAATAATGATACCTTAACACAGGAATAAGAAAACACAGTTTCGTGTTTCGTTACATAACGTATTGCAAGTAGATATATTCTACTATTTTTAAATTTTCCGACAAATTTAAAAGGAAAAATTTTCAAACTTTTATAAATAGTACACATTTACAGGCTCTGAAACATAGCAATTATATGTTAAAATTTGTTACCGTTAATTAGACGTCTTCCAAAAAATACGTTTGCAGGAAACTTTAAAAAAAGTTCCATAAGAATATTTTATGTATTTATTTGTTCATTCCTTGACAAAAAGACAAACTCTTACAAATTATAGCTATTGACGTACAAAAAATTTTAGTATTAATGTATATTGCAAACATATTATGATTTCGACATTCACTCCCCTTATGTCCCTTCAACAGAACAAACTTTTTTCTTCAAATCAATGTTTGGATCAGAGTAAATACCTGCGTATTTTGTGTAAGTATTAATTAAAGTCATGCCAGTTTGCTGACCTGTTATAGATATAATATTATGTGTGTTTAAACCAGAGTTTCCGAGTCGGAGTCTACGAGTCGGAGTCGAGCAATTTTGCTGGAGTCGGAGTCTGAGTCGAAAAAAATAACTCGACTCCGGCGAAATTCTTTCCACGTTATAGAAATACAACATTAAATTTGGAACAAGAACATTTTTTAAAAATCATCATTAATTTGAAAGAAAGGTATAAGAAAACATAATTGCAAACGGTATATTATACTAAGTAAAGGACAATTCACAAGATATTTACTATCCTCTGAAGTGTAGTATGTACGGAAGTATGGTATGTTCTGATATTTTCAGATGTTGAAGGCATATCAATGGACTGTACACCTGTTGTTTGTGAGAACTGAGGCACTTGTCTCGACTCTTTTGACTTGTTATTTCCCTGCTGAGATATGTTTGTTCTGTGCAAAAGTGTATGGTGATTGTAATTGCACTTAGAGCAACTATTTTTGCTGGAACAATTTGGCAACATATGACCTTGAGCAGAGAGTCTTCTTGGCAATCGATTACTCCCAACGGGACAAAGTAAGCTTTGGCAATTTCGAAGAACATTGGAACACAAAAATTGGATCCCACGTCCTAATATCTATCTTATATAGTTTCAAAACCGAAATAGCACTATTGATGTCTCTTTGCAGCTTCTTTAAGGCACTCTTTGACTCGTGAGCACATTGGGGCAGGTTAAAATGGTTCGCAATTGATTAATTATAAGGATCCTCTTATTTTCATGAGGTTTTCCAAGCTAACCCCTCATCAATTAGGGGGATATGTTGGATGATCTGTTTCGCTTCCCCAATTTAATTTTGGGTTTGACTTCGAACTTTCTGTCTTTAGATCTTCTTTGGCGTCCCCGATTATGGTGAGACATTTAATATAATTTTTATGATCTTATGCCATTTTAATTTTAGTTGTTGTCTTATCTTTCTTCTGTAAATCAGAGTCAGATATGCATTTCTTATAGGAAGTTTTCCAATCTTCTTTTCATCAGCATTTGAACCCATTCCATCAATCCAATAGAGATGAATTTAGTGTTTTTATTTATACACATTTTTCTAAATATACAATATTAATTATTTACAATAGGCTTGATGTTGTCGGTGACTCTAAATAACAACCAACGTTGTTAAAACTCTCGTCGTAATGATAATGTCATTGCAAAGGGTTGTTGATAATGACATGCCAAAGCATTGGTGGAAATGGCATGCCAAAGCATTGGTGAAAATGGCATGTCAAATCATTGGTGTAAATGACATGCTTTGGATCCATAAATGAATAGCATCTTTTGGGGCCCACGCTCATATAAAATGCATCGATGAAGATGCTAAAAAGATGACATGCCAGATAACTTGCACACATGATTGAATGACATCTTTGGCATCGAACATTTGCTGGGTATTCATGTAATTTTCATTAATTTCATTGAAATTACTAACTACTTCTTCAGTATAATTCATTTTTCACGGTTTCTTTTATAATAACAATGGAAAAGTTGCTAATGATATTTTATTTTGTTTGACTATTTTTATTGAGCTCGGTTTAAATTGAATGACAGCATCTTTTAATTATTGTTTTTTATAATTTGTGTTTAATGTGGAATAGAGTGCAAAATAAAGATGCTTGTTTTAATTTGCTGAAGTAATATTTTCAATATCAGTACAATTCTTTATTAAAATGAAAGGGGAATTTTCGATAATGCGGGCATAAATAGATCCATTTTTGGCACAAAGAAATTTACAACCGCATTCCCTGGCTTTTGTTTTGGTTAACCAAAGCAAACGACGATTGTGCGGAGTGAGTTCATCGTTCAAATTTGTTGTATTGCTCTCAGATACTCCGTTCTAATTAATTTCTCTATTTCCAATACGAATTTGCAATAAATGTCTCCTTATTTTGCCCATTACTTCACGTTGATTTTATTCTTTTGTGTACCTTGTACACTCTATCAATGTCATTGTTTATTGGCACTTCCATTTTCGCACTTTTCTTGCTCACAACATCGTTCGCATCGATATTCATGTTGGGTAAGTTGCTTATTTCGATATTTCTATCTATTACCATTTGCTCAAGTCTCTAAATTTTTTGATTTAGTATTTCTATCTGTTCCCTTTTTTCATTATCTCTTGTTTGTAGGTCTCTAATTTGTGTTACTATGTTTTTATTCATCTCCGTTGTGTGTTGTTCGATTTTTTCACTGTTTTGTTCGAGTTTCGCACTCATAGCAGTAATACTCGTCGTTGATTGCTTTATGCAGATCTCTAGGCTAGACAAACCAGACTTAAAGTCTTCGACATCGTTGTTTTCATTATTGTTGTTTAGCGTTGATGTTGATGTGAACGAGTTTCTAAACCTTTTCTTCTACTGCTAGCCTCATCACTCTCACATCGTTGTTGCTTGCCTTGTTGTTCTTACTTTTCATTCTCCG
>NW_027412224.1:0-53779 GCF_047663935.1 Musca autumnalis
CCTTGTATTTCGTGAGACTTGGATGCTTCTGCATCTATTTTCGAAACGGAACTCGATATCATCATATAAATTGCATGGATTGTGTGTCAAAGTTTGTTTAGCAAACGACGTAAGAAACGAGACTGTAGATATTATAGGTCACGATATATTTGCTGTCATATGGACATGTGATTGATTTGACAAAGCTGGCCCTTGTATTTCGTGAGACTTGGATGCTTCTGCATCTATTTTCGAAACGGAACTCGATATCATCATATAAATTGCATGGATTGTGTGTCAAAGTTTGTTTAGCAAACGACGTAAGAAACGAGACTGTAGATATTATAGGTCACGATATATTTGCTGTCATATGGACATGTTATTGATTTGACAAAGCTGGCCCTTGTATTTCGAGAGACTTGGATGCTTCTGCATCTATTTTCGAAACGGAACTCGATATCATCATATAAATGGCATGGATTGTGTGTCAAAGTTTGTTTAGCAAGCGACGTAAGAAACGAGACTGTAGATATTATAGGTCACGATATATTTGCTGTCATATGGACATGTGATTGATTTGACAAAACTGACCCTTGTATTTCGTGAGACTTGGATGCTTCTGCATCTATTTTCGAAACGGAACTCGATATCATCATATAAATTGCATGGATTGTGTGTCAAAGTTTGTTTAACAAACGACGTAAGAAACGAGACTGTAGATATTATAGGTCACGATATATTTGCTGTCATATGGACATGTGATTGATTTGACAAAGGGGGCCCTTGTATTTCGTGAGACTTGGATGCTTCTGCATCTATTTTCGAAACGGAACTCGATATCATCATATAAATTGCATGGATTGTGTGTCGAAGTTTGTTTAACAAACGACGTAAGAAACGAGACTGTAGATTTTATAGGTCACGATATATTTGCTGTCATATGGACATGTGATTGATTTGACAAAGGTGGCCCTTGTATTTCGTGAGACTTGGATGCTTATGCATCTATTTTCGAAACGGAACTCGATATCATCATATAAATTGCATGGATTGTGTGTCAAAGTTTGTTTAACAAACGACGTAAGAAACGAGACTGTAGATATTATAGGTCACGATATATTTGCTGTCATATGGACATGTGATTGATTTGACAAAGCTGGCCTTGTATTTCGTGAGACTTGGATGCTTCTGCATCTATTTTCGAAACGGATCTCGATATCATCATATAAATTGCATGGATTGTGTGTCAAAGTTTGTTGAACAAACGACGTGAGAAACGAGACTGTATGATTTTATAGGTCACGATATATTTGCTGTCATATGGACATGTGATTGATTTGACAAAGCTGGCCCTTGTATTTCGTGAGACTTGGATGCTTCTGCATCTATTTTCGAAACGGAACTCGATATCATCATATAAATTGCATGGATTGTGTGTCAAAGTTTGTTTAGCAAACGACGTAAGAAACGAGACTGTAGATATTATAGGTCACGATATATTTGCTGTCATATGGACATGTGATTGATTTGACAAAGCTGGCCCTTGTATTTCGTGAGACTTGGATGCTTCTGCATCTATTTTCGAAACGGAACTCGATATCATCATATAAATTGCATGGATTGTGTGTCAAAGTTTGTTTAACAAACGACGTAAGAAACGAGACTGTAGATTTTATAGGTCACGATATATTTGCTGTCATATGGACATGTGATTGATTTGACAAAACTGGCCCTTGTATTTCGTGAGACTTGGATGCTTCTGCATCTATTTTCGAAACGGAACTCGATATCATCATATAAATTGCATGGATTGTGTGTCAAAGTTTGTTTAGCAAACGACATAAGAAACGAGACTGTACATATTATAGGTCACGATATATTTGCTGTCATATGGACATGTGATTGATTTGACAAAGCTGGCCCTTGTATTTCGTGAGACTTGGATGCTTCTGCATCTATTTTCGAAACGGAATTCGATATCATCATAAAATTGCATGGATTATGTGTCAAAGTTTGCTTAACAAACGACGTAAGAAACGAGACTGTAGATATTATAGGTCACGATATATTTGCTGTCATATGGACATGTGATTGATTTGACAAAGCTGGCCCTTGTATTTCGTGAGACTTGGATGCTTCTGCATCTATTTTCGAAACGGAACTCGATATCATCATATAAATTGCATGGATTGTGTGTCAAAGTTTGTTTAGCAAACGACGTAAGAAACGAGACTGTACATATTATAGGTCACGATATATTTGCTGTCATATGGACATGTGATTGATTTGACAAAGCTGGCCCTTGTATTTCGTGAGACTTGGATGCTTCTGCATCTATTTTCGAAACGGAACTCGATATCATCATATAAATTGCATGGATTGTGTGTCAAAGTTTGTCTAACAAACGACGTAAGAAACGAGACTGTAGATATTATAGGTCACGATATATTTGCTGTCATATGGACATGTGATTGATTTGGCAAAGCTGGCCCTTGTATTTCGTGAGACTTGGATGCTTCTGCATCTATTTTCGAAACGGAACTCGATATCATCATATAAATTGCATGGATTGTGTGTCAAAGTTTGCTTAACAAACGACGTAAGAAACGAGACTGTAGATATTATAGGTCACGATATATTTGCTGTCATATGGACATGTGATTGATTTGACAAAGCTGGCCTTGTATTTCGTGAGACTTGGATGCTTCTGCATCTATTTCGAAACGGAACTCGATATCCTCATATAAATTGCATGGATTGTGTGTCAAAGTTTGTTTTAACAAACGACGTAAGAGACGAGACTGTAGATTTTATAGGTCACGATATATTTGCTGTCATATGGACATGTGATTGATTTGACAAAGCTGGCCCTTGTATTTCGTGAGACTTGGATGCTTCTGCATCTATTTTCGAAACGGAACTCGATATCATCATATAAATTGCATGGATTGTGTGTCAAAGTTTGTTTAACAAACGACGTAAGAAACGAGACTGTAGATATTATAGGTCACGATATATTTGCTGTCATATGGACATGTGATTGATTTGACAAAGCTGGCCCTTGTATTTCGTGAGACTTGGGATGCTTCTGCATCTATTTTCGAAACGGAACTCGATATCATCATATAAATTGCATGGATTGTGTGTCAAAGTTTGTTTAGCAAACGACGTAAGAAACGAGACTGTAGATATTATAGGTCACGATATATTTGCTGTCATATGGACATGTGATTGATTTGACAAAGCTGGCCCTTGTATTTCGTGAGACTTGGATGCTTCTGCATCTATTTTCGAAACGGAACTCGATATCATCATATAAATTGCATGGATTGTGTGTCAAAGTTTGTTTAGCAAACGACGTAAGAAACGAGACTGTAGATATTATAGGTCACGATATATTTGCTGTCATATGGACATGTGATTGATTTGACAATGCTGGCCCTTGTATTTCGTGAGACTTGGATGCTTCTGCATCTATTTTCGAAACGGAACTCGATATCATCATATAAATTGCATGGATTGTGTGTCAAAGTTTGTTTAACAAACGACGTAATAAACGAGACTGTAGATATTATAGGTCACGATATATTTGCTGTCATATGGACATGTGATTGATTTGACAAAGCTGGCCCTTGTATTTCGTGAGACTTGGATGCTTCTGCATCTATTTTCGAAACGGAACTCGATATCATCATATAAATTGCATGGATTGTGTGTCAAAGTTTGTTTAGCAAACGACGTAAGAAACGAGACTGTACATATTATAGGTCACGATATATTTGCTGTCATATGGACATGTGATTGATTTGACAAAGCTGGCCCTTGTATTTCGTGAGACTTGGATGCTTCTGCATCTATTTTCGAAACGGAACTCGATATCATCATATAAATTGCATGGATTGTGTGTCAAAGTTTGTTTAGCAAACGACGTAAGAAACGAGACTGTACATATTATAGGTCACGATATATTTGCTGTCATATGGACATGTGATTGATTTGACAAAGCTGGCCCTTGTATTTCGTGAGACTTGGATGCTTCTGCATCTATTTTCGAAACGGAACTCGATATCATCATATAAATTGCATGGATTGTGTGTCAAAGTTAGTTTAGCAAACGACGTAAGAAACGAGACTGTACATATTATAGGTCACGATATTTCGTGAGACTTGGATGCTTCTGCATCTATTTTCGAAACGGAACTCGATATCATCATATAAATTGCATGGATTGTGTGTCAAAGTTTGTTTAACAAACGACGTAAGAGACGAGACTGTAGATTTTATAGGTCACGATATATTTGCTGTCAGATGGACATGTGATTGATTTGACAAAGCTGGCCCTTGTATTTCGTGAGACTTGGATGCTTCTGCATCTATTTTCGAAACGGAACTCGATATCATCATATAAATTGCATGGATTGTGTGTCAAAGTTTGTTTAACAAACGACGTAAGAAACGAGACTGTAGATATTATAGGTCACGATATATTTGCTGTCATATGGACATGTGATTGATTTGACAAAGCTGGCCCTTGTATTTCGTGAGACTTGGATGCTTCTGCATCTATTTTCGAAACGGAACTCGATATCATCATATAAACTGCATGGATTGTGTGTCAAAGTTTGTTTAGCAAACGACGTAAGAAACGAGACTGTAGATATTATAGGTCACGATATATTTGCTGTCATATGGACATGTGATTGATTTGACAAAGCTGGCCCTTGTATTTCGTGAGACTTGGATGCTTCTGCATCTATTTTCGAAACGGAACTCGATATCATCATATAAATTGCATGGATTGTGTGTCAAAGTTTGTTTAGCAAACGACGTAAGAAACGAGACTGTAGATATTATAGGTCACGATATATTTGCTGTCATATGGACATGTGATTGATTTGACAATGCTGGCCCTTGTATTTCGTGAGACTTTGATGCTTCTGCATCTATTTTCGAAACGGAACCCGATATCATCATATAAATTGCATGGATTGTGTGTCAAAGTTTGTTCAACAAACGACGTAAGAAACGAGACTGTAGATATTATAGGTCACGATATATTTGCTGTCATATGGACATGTGATTGATTTGACAAAGCTGGCCCTTGTATTTCGTGAGACTTGGATGCTTCTGCATCTATTTTCGAAACGGAACTCGATATCATCATATAAATTGCATGGATTGTGTGTCAAAGTTTGTTTAGCAAACGACGTAAGAAACGAGACTGTACATATTATAGGTCACGATATATTTGCTGTCATATGGACATGTGATTGATTTGACAAAGCTGGCCCTTGTATTTCGTGAGACTTGGATGCTTCTGCATCTATTTTCGAAACGGAACTCGATATCATCATATAAATTGCATGGATTGTGTGTCAAAGTTTGTTTAGCAAACGACGTAAGAAACGAGACTGTACATATTATAGGTCACGATATATTTGCTGTCATATGGACATGTGATTGATTTGACAAAGCTGGCCCTTGTATTTCGTGAGACTTGGATGCTTCTGCATCTATTTTCGAAACGGAACTCGATATCATCATATAAATTGCATGGATTGTGTGTCAAAGTTTGTTTAGCAAACGACGTAAGAAACGAGACTGTACATATTATAGGTCACGATATATTTGCTGTCATATGGATATGTGATTGATTTGACAAAGCTGGCCCTTGTATTTCGTGAGACTTGGATGCTTCTGCATCTATTTTCGAAACGGAACTCGATATCATCATATAAATTGCATGGATTGTGTGTCAAAGTTTGTTTAGCAAACGACGTAAGAAACGAGACTGTAGATATTATAGGTCATGGTATATTTGCTGTCATATGGACATGTGATTGATTTGACAAAGCTGGCCCTTGTATTTCGTGAGACTTGGATGCTTCTGCATCTATTTTCGAAACGGAACTCGATATCATCATATAAATTGCATGGATTGTGTGTCAAAGTTTGTTGAACAAACGACGTAAGAAACGAGACTGTAGATTTTATAGGTCACGATATATTTGCTGTCATATGGACATGTGATTGATTTGACAAAGCTGGCCCTTGTATTTCGTGAGACTTGGATGCTTCTGCATCTATTTTCGAAACGGAACTCGATATCATCATATAAATTGCATGGATTGTGCGTCAAAGTTTGTTTAGCAAACGACGTAAGAAACGAGACTGTAGATATTATAGGTCACGATATATTTGCTGTCATATGGACATGTGATTGATTTGACAAAGCTGGCCCTTGTATTTCGTGAGACTTGGATGCTTCTGCATCTATTTTCGAAACGGAACTCGATATCATCATATAAATTGCATGGATTGTGTGTCAAAGTTTATTTAACAAACGACGTAAGAAACGAGACTGTAGATTTTATAGGTCACGATATATTTGCTGTCATATGGACATGTGCTTGATTTGACAAAGCTGGCCCTTGTATTTCGCGAGACTTGGATGCTTCTGCATCTATTTTCGAAACGGAACTCGATATCATCATATAAATTGCATGGATTGTGTGTCAAAGTTTGTTTAGCAAACGACGTAAGAAACGAGACTGTACATATTATAGGTCACGATATATTTGCTGTCATATGGACATGTGATTGATTTGACAAAGCTGGCCCTTGTATTTCGTGAGACTTGGATGCTTCTGCATCTATTTTCGAAACGGAACTCGATATCATCATATAAATTGCATGGATTGTGTGTCAAAGTTTGTTTAACAAACGACGTAAGAAACGAGACTGTAGATTTTATAGGTCACGATATATTTGCTGTCATATGGACATGTGCTTGATTTGACAAAGCTGGCCCTTGTATTTCGCGAGACTTGGATGCTTCTGCATCTATTTTCGAAACGGAACTCGATATCATCATATAAATTACATGGATTGTGTGTCAAAGTTTGTTTAGCAAACGACGTAAGAAACGAGACTGTACATATTATAGGTCACGATATATTTGCTGTCATATGGACATGTGATTGATTTGACAAAGCTGGCCCTTGTATTTCGTGAGACTTGGATGCTTCTGCATCTATTTTCGAAACGGAACTCGATATCATCATATAAATTGCATGGATTGTGTGTCAAAGTTTGTTTAGCAAACGACGTAAGAAACGAGACTGTAGATTTTATAGGTCACGATATATTTGCTGTCATATGGACATGTGATTGATTTGACAAAGCTGGCCCTTGTATTTCGTGAGACTTGGATGCTTCTGCATCTATTTTCGAAACGTAACTCGATATCATCATATAAATTGCATGGATTGTGTGTCAAAGTTTGTTTAGCAAACGACGTAAGAAACGAGACTGTACATATTATAGGTCACGATATATTTGCTGTCATATGGATATGTGATTGATTTGACAAAGCTGGCCCTTGTATTTCGTGAGACTTGGAAGCTTCTGCATCTATTTTCGAAACGGAACTCGATATCATCATATAAATTGCATGGATTGTGTGTCAAAGTTTGTTTAGCAAACGACGTTAGAAACGAGACTGTAGATATTATAGGTCATGATATATTTGCTGTCATCTGGACATGTGATTGATTTGACAAAGCTGGCCCTTGTATTTCGTGAGACTTGGATGCTTCTGCATCTATTTTCGAAACGGAACTCGATATCATCATATAAATTGCATGGATTGTGTGTCAAAGTTTGTTGAACAAACGACGTAAGAAACGAGACTGTAGATTTTATAGGTCACGATATATTTGCTGTCATATGGACATGTGATTGATTTGACAAAGCTGGCCCTTGTATTTCGTGAGACTTGGATGCTTCTGCATCTATTTTCGAAACGGAACTCGATATCATCATATAAATTGCATGGATTGTGTGTCAAAGTTTGTTTAGCAAACGACGTAAGAAACGAGACTGTAGATATTATAGGTCACGATATATTTGCTGTCATATGGACATGTGATTGATTTGACAAAGCTGGCCCTTGTATTTCGTGAGACTTGGATGCTTCTGCATCTATTTTCGAAACGGAACTCGATATCATCATATAAATTGCATGGATTGTGTGTCAAAGTTTGTTTAACGAACGACGTAAGAAACGAGACTGTAGATTTTACAAGTCACGATATATTTGCTGTCATATGGACATGTGCTTGATTTGACAAAGCTGGCCCTTGTATTTCGTGAGACTTGGATGCTTCTGCATCTATTTTCGAAACGGAACTCGATATCATCATATAAATTGCATGGATTGTGTGTCAAAGTTTGTTTAGCAAACGACGTAAGAAACGAGACTGTACATATTGTAGGTCACGATATATTTGCTGTCATATGGACATGTGATTGATTTGACAAAGCTGGCCCTTGTATTTCGTGAGACTTGGATGCTTCTGCATCTATTTTCGAAACGGAACTCGATATCATCATATAAATTGCATGGATTGTGTGTCAAAGTTTGTCTAACAAACGACGTAAGAAACGAGACTGTAGATATTATAGGTCACGATATATTTGCTGGCCCTTGTATTTCGTGAGACTTGGATGCTTCTGCATCTATTTTCGAAACGGAACTCGATATCATCATATAAATTGCATGGATGGTGTGTCAAAGTTTGCTTAACAAACGACGTAAGAAACGAGACTGTAGATATTATAGGTCACGATATATTTGCTGTCATATGGACATGTGATTGATTTGACAAAGCTGGCCCTTGTATTTCGTGAGACTTGGATGCTTCTGCATCTATTTTCGAAACGGAACTCGATATCATCATATAAATTGCATGGATTGTGTGTCAAAGTTTGTTTAACAAACGACGTAAGAAACGAGACTGTACATATTATAGGTCACGATATATTTGCTGTCATATGGACATGTGATTGATTTGACAAAGCTGGCCCTTGTATTTCTTGAGACTTGGATGCTTCTGCATCTATTTTCGAAACGGAACTCGATATCATCATATAAATTGCATGGATTGTGTGTCAATGTTTGCTTAACAAACGACGTAAGAAACGAGACTGTAGATATTATAGGTCACGATATATTTGCTGTCATATGGACATGTGATTGATTTGACAAAGCTGGCCCTTGTATTTCGTGAGACTTGGATGCTTCTGCATCTATTTTCGAAACGGAACTCGATATCATCATATAAATTGCATGGATTATGTGTCAAAGTTTGTTTAACAAACGACGTAAGAAACGAGACTGTAGATTTTATAGGTCTCGATATGTTTGCTGTCATATGGACATGTGATTGATTTGACAAAGCTGGCCCTTGTATTTCGTTAGACTTGGATGCTTCTGCATCTATTTTCGAAACGGAACTCGATATCATCATATAAATTGCATGGATTGTGTGTCAAAGTTTGCTTAACAAACGACGTAAGAAACGAGACTGTAGATTTTATAGGTCACGATATATTTGCTGTTATATGGACATGTGATTGATTTGACAAAGCTGGCCCTTGTATTTCGTGAGACTTGGATGCTTCTGCAGCTATTTTCGAAACGGAACTCGATATCGTCATATAAATTGCATGGATTGTGTGTCAAAGTTTGTTTAACAAACGACGTAAGAAACGAGACTGTAGATATTATAGGTCACGATAAATTTGCTGTCATATGGACATGTGATTGATTAAGAAACGAGACTGTAGATTTTATAGGTCACGATATATTTGCTGTTATATGGACATGTGATTGATTTGACAAAGCTGGCCCTTGTATTTCGTGAGACTTGGATGCTTCTGCAGCTATTTTCGAAACGGAACTCGATATCGTCATATAAATTGCATGGATTGTGTGTCAAAGTTTGTTTAACAAACGACGTAAGAAACGAGACTGTAGATATTATAGGTCACGATAAATTTGCTGTCATATGGACATGTGATTGATTTGACAAAGCTGGCCCTTGTATTTCGTGAGACTTGGATGCTTCTGCATCTATTTTCAAAACGGAACTCGATATCATCATATAAATTGCATGGATTGTGGGTCAAAGTTTGCTTAACAAACGACGTAAGAAACGAGACTGTAGATATTATAGGTCACGATATATTTGCTGTCATATGGACATGTGATTGATTTGACAAAGCTGGCCCTTGTATTTCGTGAGACTTGGATGCTTCTGCAGCTATTTTCGAAACGGAACTCAATATCATCATATAAATTGCATGGATTGTGTGTCAAAGTTTGTTTAACAAACGACGTAAGAAACGAGACTGTAGATATTATAGGTCACGATATATTGGCTGTCATATGGACATGTGATTGATTTGACAAAGCTGGCCCTTGTATTTCGTGAGACTTGGATGCTTCTGCATCTATTTTCGAAACGGAACTCGATATCATCATATAAATTGCATGGATTGTGTGTCAAAGTTTGTTTAACAAACGACGTAAGAAACGAGACTGTAGATATTATAGGTCACGATATATTTGCTGTCATATGGACATGTGATTGATTTGACAAAGCTGGCCCTTGTATTTCGTGAGACTTGGATGCTTCTGCAGCTATTTTCGAAACGGAACTCGATATCATCATATAAATTGCATGGATTGTGTGTCAAAGTTTGTTTAACAAACGACGTAAGAAACGAGACTGTAGATGTTATAGGTCACGATATATTTGCTGTCATATGGACATGTGATTGATTTGACAAAGATGGCCCTTGTATTTCGTGAGACTTGGATGCTTCTGCATCTATTTTCGAAACGGAACTCGATATCATCATATAAATTGCATGGATTGTGTGTCAAAGTTTGTTTAACAAACGACGTAAGAAACGAGACTGTAGATTTTATAGGTCACGATATATTTGCTGTCATATGGACATGTGATTGATTTGACAAAGCTGGCCCTTGTATTTCGTGAGACTTGGATGCTTCTGCATCTATTTTCGAAACGGAACTCGATATCATCATATAAATTGCATGGATTGTGTGTCAAAGTTTGTTTAGCAAACGACGTAAGAAACGAGACTGCAGATATTATAGGTCACGATATATTTGCTGTCATATGGACATGTGATTGATTTGACAAAGCTGGCCCTTGTATTTCGTGAGACTTGGATGCTTCTGCATCTATTTTCGAAACGGAACTCGATATCATCATATAAATTGCATGGATTGTGTGTCAAAGTTTGTTTAACAAACGACGTAAGAAAAGAGACTGTAGATTTTATAGGTCACGATATATTTGCTGTCATATGGACATGTGATTGATTTGACAAAGCTGGCCCTTGTATTTCGTGAGACTTGGATGCTTCTGCATCTATTTTCGAAACGGAACTCGATATCATCATATAAATTGCATGGATTGTGTGTCAAAGTTTGTTGAACAAACGACGTAAGAAACGAGACTGTAGATATTATAGGTCACGATATATTTGCTGTCATATGGACATGTGATTGATTTGACAAAGCTGGCCCTTGTATTTCGTGAGACTTGGATGCTTCTGCATCTATTTTCGAAACGGAACTCGATATCATCATATAAATTGCATGGATTGTGTGTCAAAGTTTGTTTAACAAACGACGTAAGAAACGAGACTGTAGATATTATAGGTCACGATATATTTGCTGTCATATGGACATGTGATTGATTTGACAAAGGTGGCCCTTGTATTTCGTGAGACTTGGATGCTTCTGCATATATTTTCGAAACGGAACTCGATATCATCATATAAATTGCATGGATTGTGTGTCAAAGTTTGTTGAACAAACGACGTAAGAAACGAGACTGTAGATATTATAGGTCACGATATATTTGCTGTCATATGGACATGTGATTGATTTGACAAAGCTGGCCCTTGTATTTCGTGAGACTTGGATGCTTCTGCATCTATTTTCGAAACGGAACTCGATATCATCATATATATTGCATGGATTGTGTGTCAAAGTTTGTTTAACAAACGACGTAAGAAACGAGACTGTAGATTTTATAGGTCACGATATATTTGCTGTCATATGGACATGTGATTGATTTGACAAAGCTGGCCCTTGTATTTCGTGAGACTTGGATGCTTCTGCATCTATTTTCGAAACGGAACTCGATATCATCATATAAATTGCATGGATTGTGTGTCAAAGTTTGTTTAACAAACGACGTAAGAAACGAGACTGTAGATATTATAGGTCACGATATATTTGCTGTCATATGGACATGTGATTGATTTGACAAAGCTGGCCCTTGTATTTCGTGAGACTTGGATGCTTCTGCATCTATTTTCGAAACGGAACTCGATATCATCATATAAATTGCATGGATTGTGTGTCAAAGTTTGTTTAACAATCGACGTAAGAAACGAGACTGTAGGTATTATAGGTCACGATATATTTGCTGTCATATGGACATGTGATTGATTTGACAAAGCTGGCCTTGTATTTCGTGAGACTTGGATGCTTCTGCATCTATTTTCGAAACGGAACTCGATATCATCATATAAATTGCATGGATTGTGTGTTAAAGTTTGTTTAACAAACGACGTAAGAAACGAGACTGTAGATATTATAGGTCACGATATATTTGCTGTCATATGGACATGTGATTGATTTGACAAAGCTGGCCCTTGTATTTCGTGAGACTTGGATGTTTCTGCATCTATTTTCGAAACGGAACTCGATATCATCATATAAATTGCATGGATTGTGTGTCATAGTTTGTTTAACAAACGACGTAAGAAACGAGACTGTAGATTTTATAGGTCACGATATATTTGCTGTCATATGGACATGTGATTGATTTGACAAAGCTGGCCCTTGTATTTCGTGAGACTTGGATGCTTCTGCATTTATTTTCGAAACGGAACTCGATATCATCATATAAATTGCATGGATTGTGTGTTAAAGTTTGTTTAACAAACGACGTAAGAAACGAGACTGTAGATATTATATGTCACGATATATTTGCTGTCATATGGACATGTGATTGATTTGACAAAGCTGGCCCTTGTATTTCGTGAGACTTGGATGCTTCTGCATCTATTTTCGAAACGGAACTCGATATCATCATATAAATTGCATGGATTGTGTGTCAAAGTTTGTTTAACAAACGACGTAAGAAACGAGACTGTAGATTTTATAGGTCACTATATATTTGCTGTCATATGGACATGTGATTGATTTGACAAAGCTGGCCCTTGTATTTCGTGAGACTTGGATGCTTCTGCATCTATTTTCGAAACGGAACTCGATATCATCATATAAATTGCATGGATTGTGTGTCAAAGTTTGTTTAACAAACGACGTAAGAAACGAGACTGTAGATTTTATAGGTCACGATATATTTGCTGTCATATGGACATGTGATTGATTTGACAAAGCTGACCCTTGTATTTCGTGAGACTTGGATGCTTCTGCATCTATTTTCGAAACGGAACTCGATATCATCATATAAATTGCATGGATTGTGTGTCAAAGTTTGTTTAACAAACGACGTAAGAAACGAGACTGTAGATTTTATAGGTCACGATATATTTGCTGTCATATGGACATGTGATTGATTTGACAAAGCTGGCCCTTGTATTTCGTGAGACTTGGATGCTTCTGCATCTATTTTCGAAACGGAACACGATATCATCATATAAATTGCATGGATTGTGTGTCAAAGTTTCTTTAGCAAACGACGTAAGAAACGAGACTGTAGATATTATAGGTCACGATATATTTGCTGTCATATGGACATGTGATTGATTTGACAAAGCTGGCCCTTGTATTTCGTGAGACTTGGATGCTTGCATCTATTTTCGAAACGGAACTCGATATCATCATATAAATTGCATGGATTGTGTGTCAAAGTTTGTTTAGCAAACGACGTAAGAAACGAGACTGTAGATATTATAGGTCACGATATATTTGCTGTCATATGGACATGTGATTGATTTGACAAAGCTGGCCCTTGTATTTCGTGAGACTTGGATGCTTCTGCATCTATTTTCGAAACGGAACTCGATATCATCATATAAATTGCATGGATTGTGTGTCAAAGTTTGTTGAACAAACGACGTAAGAAACGAGACTGTAGATTTTATAGGTCACGATATATTTGCTGTCATATGGACATGTGATTGATTTGACAAAGCTGGCCCTTGTATTTCGTGAGACTTGGATGCTTCTGCATCTATTTTCGAAACGGAACTCGATATCATCATATAAATTGCATGGATTGTGTGTCAAAGTTTGTTTAGCAAACGACGTAATAAACGAGACTGTAGATATTATAGGTCACGATATATTTGCTGTCATATGGACATGTGATTGATTTGACAAAGCTGGCCCTTGTATTTCGTGAGACTTGGATGCTTCTGCATCTATTTTCGAAACGGAACTCGATATCATCATGTAAATTGCATGGATTGTGTGTCAAAGTTTGTTTAACAAACGACGTAAGAAACGAGACTGTAGATATTATAGGTCACGATATATTTGCTGCATTATGGACATGTGATTGATTTGACAAAGGTGGCCCTTGTATTTCGTGAGACTTGGATGCTTCTGCATCTATTTTCGAAACGGAACTCGATATCATCATATAAATTGCATAGATTGTGTGTCAAAGTTTGTTTAACAAACGACGTAAGAAACGAGACTGTAGATATTATAGGTCACGATATATTTGCTGTCATATGGACATGTGATTGATTTGACAAAGCTGGCCCTTGTATTTCGTGAGACTTGGATGCTTCTGCATCTATTTTCGAAACGGAACTCGATATCATCATATAAAATGCATGGATTGTACATATTATAGGTCACGATATATTTGCTGTCATATGGACATGTGATTGATTTGACAAAGCTGGCCCTTGTATTTCGTGAGACTTGGATGCTTCTGCATCTATTTTCGAAACGGAACTCGATATCATCATATAAATTGCATGGATTGTGTGTCAAAGTTTGTCTAACAAACGACGTAAGAAACGAGACTGTAGATATTATAGGTCACGATATATTTGCTGTCATATGGACATGTGATTGATTTGACAAAGCTGGCCCTTGTATTTCGTGAGACTTGGATGCTTCTGCATCTATTTTCGAAACGGAACTCGATATCATCATATAAATTGCATGGATTGTGTGTCAAAGTTTGTTGAACAAACGACGTAAGAAACGAGACTGTAGATTTTATAGGTCACGATATATTTGCTGTCATATGGACATGTGATTGATAAATTGCATGGATTGTGTGTCAAAGTTTGCTTAACAAACGACGTAAGAAACGAGACTGTAGATATTATAGGTCACGATATATTTGCTGTCATATGGACATGTGATTGATTTGATAAAGCTGGCCCTTGTATTTCGTGAGACTTGGATGCTTCTGCATCTATTTTCGAAACGGAACTCGATATCATCATATAAAGTGCATGGATTGTGTGTCAAAGTTTGTTTAACAAACGACGTAAGAAACGAGACGGTAGATTTTATAGGTCACGATATATTTGCTGTCATATGGACATGTGATTGATTTGACAAAGCTGGCCCTTGTATTTCGTGAGACTTGGATGCTTCTGCATCTATTTTCGAAACGGAACTCGATATCATCATATAAATTGCATGGATTGTGTGTCAAAGTTTGTTTAACAAACGACGTAAGAAACGAGACTGTAAATTTTATAGGTCACGATATATTTGCTGTCATATGGACATGTGATTGATTTGACAAAGCTGGCCCTTGTATTTCGTGGGACTTGGATGCTTCTGCATCTATTTTCGAAACGGAACTCGATATCATCATATAAATTGCATGGATTGTGTGTCAAAGTTTGTTTAACAAACGACGTAAGAAACGAGACTGTAGATATTATAGGTCACGATATATTTGCTGTCATATGGACATGTGATTGATTTGACAAAGCTGGCCCTTGTATTTCGTGAGACTTGGATGCTTCTGCAGCTATTTTCGAAACGGAACTCGATATCATCATATAAATTGCATGGATTGTGTGTCAAAGTTTGTCTAACAAACGACGTAAGAAACGAGACTGTAGATATTATAGGTCACGATATATTTGCTGTCATATGGACATGTGATTGATTTGACAAAGCTGGCCCTTGTATTTCGTGAGACTTGGATGCTTCTGCATCTATTTGCGAAACGGAACTCGATATCATCATATAAATTGCATGGATTGTGTGTCAAAGTTTGTTTAGCAAACGACGTAAGAAACGAGACTGTAGATTTTATAGGTCACGATATATTTGCTGTCATATGGACATGTGATTGATTTGACAAAGCTGGCCCTTGTATTTCGTGAGACTTTGGATGCTTCTGCATCTATTTTCGAAACGGAACTCGATATCATCATATAAATTGCATGGATTGTGTGTCAAAGTTTGTTTAGCAAACGACGTAAGAAACGAGACTGTAGATATTATAGGTCTCGATATATTTGCTATCATATGGACATGTGATTGATTTGACAAAGCTGGCCCTTGTATTTCGTGAGACTTGGATGCTTCTGCATCTATTTTCGAAACGGAACTCGATATCATCATATAAATTGCATGGATTGTGTGTCAAAGTTTGTTTAACAAACGACGTAAGAAACGAGACTGTACATATTATAGGTCTCGATATATTTGCTGTCATATGGACATATGATTGATTTGACAAAGCTGGCCCTTGTATTTCGTGAGACTTGGATGCTTCTGCATCTATTTTCGAAACGGAACTCGATATCATCATATAAATTGCATGGATTGTGTGTCAAAGTTTGCTTAACAAACGACGTAAGAAACGAGACTGTAGATATTATAGGTCACGATATATTTGCTGTCATATGGACATGTGATTGATTTGACAAAGCTGGCCCTTGTATTTCGTGAGACTTGGATGCTTCTGCATCTATTTTCGAAACGGAACTCGATATCATCATATAAATTGCATGGATTGTGTGTCAAAGTTTGTTTAACAAACGACGTAAGAAACGAGACTGTAGATATTATAGGTCACGATATATTTGCTGTCATATGAACATGTGATTGATTTGACAAAGCTGGCCCTTGTATTTCGTGAGACTTGGATGCTTCTGCATCTATTTTCGAAACGGAACTCGATATCATCATATAAATTGCATGGATTGTGTGTCAAAGTTTGTTTAGCAACCGACGTAAGAAACGAGACTGTGGATTTTATAGGTCACGATATATTTGCTGTCATATGGACATGTGATTGATTTGACAAAGCTGGCCCTTGTATTTCGTGAGACTTGGATGCTTTGGCATCTATTTTCGAAACGGAACTCGATATCATTATATAAATTGCATGGATTGTGTGTCAAAGTTTGTTGAACAAACGACGTAAGAAACGAGACTGCAGATTTTATAGGTCACGATATATTTGCTGTCATATGGACATGTGATTGATTTGACAAAGCTGGCCCTTGTATTTCGTGAGACTTGGATGCTTCTGCATCTATTTTCGAAACGGAACTCGATATCATCATATAAATTGCATGGATTGTGTGTCAAAGTTTGTTGAACAAACGACGTAAGAAACGAGACTGTAGATTTTATAGGTCACGATATATTTGCTGTCATATGGACATGTGATTGATTTGACAAAGCTGGCCCTTGTATTTCGTGAGACTTGGATGCTTCTGCATCTATTTTCGAAACGGAACTCGGCATCATCATATAAATTGCATGGATTGTGTGTCAAAGTTTGTCTAACAAACGACGTAAGAAACTAGACTGTAGATATTATAGGTCACGATATATTTGCTGTCATATGGACATGTGATTGATTTGACAAAGCTGGCCCTTGTATTTCGTGAGACTTGGATGCTTCTGCATCTATTTTCGAAACGGAACTCGATATCATCATATAAATTGCATGGATTGTGTGTCAAAGTTTGTTTAACAAACGACGTAAGAAACGAGACTGTAGATATTATAGGTCACGATATATTTGCTGTCATATGGACATGTGATTGATTTGACAAAGCTGGCCCTTGTATTTCGTGAGACTTGGATGCTTCTGCATCTGTTTTCGAAACGGAACTCGATATCATCATATAAATTGCATGGATTGTGTGTCAAAGTTTGTTTAACAAACGACGTAAGAAACGAGACTGTATGTATTATAGGTCACGATATATTTGCTGTCATATGGACATGTGATTGATTTGACAAAGCTGGCCTTGTATTTCGTGAGACTTGGATGCTTCTGCATCTATTTTCGAAACGGAACTCGATATCATCATATAAATTGCATGGATTGTGTGTCAAAGTTTGTTTAACAAACGACGTAAGAAACGAGACTGTAGATATTATAGGTCTCGATATATTTGCTGTCATATGGACATGTGATTGATTTGACAAAGCTGGCCCTTGTATTTCGTGAGACTTGGATGCTTCTGCATCTATTTTCGAAACGGAACTCGATATCATCATATAAATTGCATGGATTGTGTGTCAAAGTTTGTTTAACAAACGACGTAAGAAACGAGACTGTACATATTATAGGTCTCGATATATTTGCTGTCATATGGACATATGATTGATTTGACAAAGCTGGCCATTGTATTTCGTGAGACTTGGATGCTTCTGCATCTATTTTCGAAACGGAACTCGATATCATCATATAAATTGCATGGATTGTGTGTCAAAGTTTGCTTAACAAACGACGTAAGAAACGAGACTGTAGATATTATAGGTCACGATATATTTGCTGTCATATGGACATGTGATTGATTTGACAAAGCTGGCCCTTGTATTTCGTGAGACTTGGATGCTTCTGCATCTATTTTCGAAACGGAACTCGATATCATCATATAAATTGCATGGATTGTGTGTCAAAGTTTGTTTAGCAAATGACGTAAGGAACGAGACTGTGGATTTTATAGGTTACGATATATTTGCTGTCATATGGACATGTGATTGATTTGACAAAGCTGGCCCTTGTATTTCGTGAGACTTGGATGCTTCTGCATCTATTTTCGAAACGGAACTCGATATCATCATATAAATTGCATGGATTGTGTGTCAAAGTTTGTTGAACAAACGACGTAAGAAACGAGACTGTAGATTTTATAGGTCACGATATATTTCCTGTCATATGGACATGTGATTGATTTGACAAAGCTGGCCCTTGTATTTCGTGAGACTTGCATGGATTGTGTGTCAAAGTTTGTTTAACAAACGACGTAAGAAACGAGACTGTAGATTTTATAGGTCACGATATATTTGCTGTCATATGGACATGTGATTGATTTGACAAAGCTGGCCCTTGTATTTCGTGAGAATTGGATGCTTCTGCATCTATTTTCGAAACGGAACTCGATATCATCATATAAATTGCATGGATTGTGTGTCAAAGTTTGTTTAACAAACGACGTAAGAAACGAGACTGTAGATTTTATAGGTCACGATATATTTGCTGTCATATGGACATGTGATTGATTTGACAAAGCTGGCCCTTGTATTTCGTGAGACTTGGATGCTTCTGCATCTATTTTCGAAACGGAACTCGATATCATCATATAAATTGCATGGATTGTGTTAAAGTTTGTTTAACAAACGACGTAAGAAACGAGACTGTAGATATTATAGGTCACGATATATTTGCTGTCATATGGACATGTGATTGATTTGACAAAGCTGGCCCTTGTATTTCGTGAGACTTGGATGCTTCTGCATCTATTTTCGAAACGGAACTCGATATCATCATATAAATTGCATGGATTGTGTGTCAAAGTTTGTTTAACAAACGACGTAAGAAACGAGACTGTAGGTATTATAGGTCACGATATATTTTCTGTCATATGGACATGTGATTGATTTGACAAAGCTGGCCTTGTATTTCGTGAGACTTGGATGCTTCTGCATCTATTTTCGAAACGGAACTCGATATCATCATATAAATTGGATGGATTGTGTGTCAAAGTTTGTTTAACAAACGACGTAAGAAACGAGACTGTAGATATTATAGGTCACGATATATTTGCTGTCATATGGACATGTGATTGATTTGACAAAGCTGGCCCTTGTATTTCGTGAGACTTGGATGCTTCTGCAGCTATTTTCGAAACGGAACTCGATATCATCATATAAATTGCATGGATTATGTGTCAAAGTTTGTCTAACAAACGACGTAAGAAACGAGACTGTAGATATTATAGGTCACGATATATTTGCTGTCATATGGACATGTGATTGATTTGACAAAGCTGGCCCTTGTATTTCGTGAGACTTGGATGCTTCTGCATCTATTTTCGAAACGGAACCCGATATCATCATATAAATTGCATGGATTGTGTTAAAGTTTGTTTAGCAAACGACGTAAGAAACAAGACTGTAGATTTTATAGGTCACGATATATTTGCTGTCATATGGACATGTGATTGATTTGACAAAGCTGGCCCTTGTATTTCGTGAGACTTGGATGCTTCTGCATCTATTTTCGAAACGGAACTCGATATCATCATATAAATTGCATGCATTGTGTGTCAAAGTTTGTTTAGCAAACGACGTAAGAAACGAGACTGTAGATATTATAGGTCTCGATATATTTGCTGTCATATGGACATGTGATTGATTTGACAAAGCTGGCCCTTGTATTTCGTGAGACTTGGATGCTTCTGCATCTATTTTCGAAACGGAACTCGATATCATCATATAAATTGCATGGATTGTGTGTCAAAGTTTGTTTAACAAACGACGTAAGAAACGAGACTGTACATATTATAGGTCTCGATATATTTGCTGTCATATGGACATATGATTGATTTGACAAAGCTGGCCATTGTATTTCGTGAGACTTGGATGCTTCTGCATCTATTTTCGAAACGGAACTCGATATCATCATATAAATTGCATGGATTGTGTGTCAAAGTTTGCTTAACAAACGACGTAAGAAACGAGACTGTAGATATTATAGGTCACGATATATTTGCTGTCATATGGACATGTGATTGAGTTGACAAAGCTGGCCCTTGTATTTCGTGAGACTTGGATGCTTCTGCATCTATTTTCGAAACGGAACTCGATATCATCATATAAATTGCATGGATTGTGTGTCAAAGTTTGTTTAACAAACGACGTAAGAAACGAGACTGTAGATATTATAGGTCACGATATATTTGCTGTCATATGAACATGTGATTGATTTGACAAAGCTGGCCCTTGTATTTCGTGAGACTTGGATGCTTCTGCATCTATTTTCGAAACGGAACTCGATATCATCATATAAATTGCATGGATTGTGTGTCAAAGTTTGTTTAGCAAACGACGTAAGAAACGAGACTGTGGATTTTATAGGTCACGATATATTTGCTGTCATATGGACATGTGATTGATTTGACAAAGCTGGCCCTTGTATTTCGTGAGACTTGGATGCTTCTGCATCTATTTTCGAAACGGAACTCGATATCATCATATAAATTGCATGGATTGTGTGTCAAAGTTTGTTGAACAAACGACGTAAGAAACGAGACTGTAGATTTTATAGGTCACGATATATTTGCTGTCATATGGACATGTGATTGATTTGACAAAGCTGGCCCTTGTATTTCGTGAGACTTGCATGGATTGTGTGTCAAAGTTTGTTTAACAAACGACGTAAGAAACGAGACTGTAGATTTTATAGGTCACGATATATTTGCTGTCATATGGACATGTGATTGATTTGACAAAGCTGGCCCTTGTATTTCGTGAGAATTGGATGCTTCTGCATCTATTTTCGAAACGGAACTCGATATCATCATATAAATTGCATGGATTGTGTGTCAAAGTTTGTTTAACAAACGACGTAAGAAACGAGACTGTAGATTTTATAGGTCACGATATATTTGCTGTCATATGGACATGTGATTGATTTGACAAAGCTGGCCCTTGTATTTCGTGAGACTTGGATGCTTCTGCATCTATTTTCGAAACGGAACTCGATATCATCATATAAATTGCATGGATTGTGTTAAAGTTTGTTTAACAAACGACGTAAGAAACGAGACTGTAGATATTATAGGTCACGATATATTTGCTGTCATATGGACATGTGATTGATTTGACAAAGCTGGCCCTTGTATTTCGTGAGACTTGGATGCTTCTGCATCTATTTTCGAAACGGAACTCGATATCATCATATAAATTGCATGGATTGTGTGTCAAAGTTTGTTTAACAAACGACGTAAGAAACGAGACTGTAGGTATTATAGGTCACGATATATTTTCTGTCATATGGACATGTGATTGATTTGACAAAGCTGGCCTTGTATTTGGTGAGACTTGGATGCTTCTGCATCTATTTTCGAAACGGAACTCGATATCATCATATAAATTGCATGGATTGTGTGTCAAAGTTTGGTTAACAAACGACGTAAGAAACGAGACTGTAGATATTATAGGTCACGATATATTTGCTGTCATATGGACATGTGATTGATTTGACAAAGCTGGCCGTTGTATTTCGTGAGACTTGGATGCTTCTGCATCTATTTTCGAAACGGAACTCGATATCATCATATAAATTGCATGGATTGTGTGTCAAAGTTTGTTTAACAAACGACGTAAGAAACGAGACTGTAGATATTATAGGTCACGATATATTTGCTGTCATATGGACATGTGATTGATTTGACAAAGCTGGCCCTTGTATTTCGTGAGACTTGGATGCTTCTGCATCTATTTTCGAAACGGAACTCGATATCATCATATAAATTGCATGGATTGTGTGTCAAAGTTTGTTTAACAAACGACGTAAGAAACGAGACTGTAGATTTTATAGGTCACGATATATTTGCTGTCATATGGACATGTGATTGATTTGACAAAGCTGGCCCTTGTATTTCGTGAGAATTGGATGCTTCTGCATCTATTTTCGAAACGGAACTCGATATCATCATATAAATTGCATGGATTGTGTGTCAAAGTTTGTTTAACAAACGACGTAAGAAACGAGACTGTAGATTTTATAGGTCACGATATATTTGCTGTCATATGGACATGTGATTGATTTGACAAAGCTGGCCCTTGTATTTCGTGAGACTTGGATGCTTCTGCATCTATTTTCGAAACGGAACTCGATATCATCATATAAATTGCATGGATTGTGTGTCAAAGTTTGTTTAACAAACGACGTAAGAAACGAGACTGTAGATTTTATAGGTCACGATATATTTGCTGTCATATGGACATGTGATTGATTTGACAAAGCTGGCCCTTGTATTTCGTGAGACTTGGATGCTTCTGCATCTATTTTCGAAACGGAACTCGATATCATCATATAAATTGCATGGATTGTGTGTCAAAGTTTGTTTAACAAACGACGTAAGAAACGAGACTGTAGATTTTATAGGTCACGATATATTTGCTGTCATATGGACATGTGATTGATTTGACAAAGCTGGCCCTTGTATTTCGTGAGACTTGGATGCTTCTGCATCTATTTTCGAAACGGAACTCGATTTCATCATATACATTGCTTGGATTGTGTGTCAAAGTTTGTTTAGCAAACGACGTAAGAAACGAGACTGTACATATTATAGGTCACGATATATTTGCTGTCATATGGACATGTGATTGATTTGACAAAGCTGGCCCTTGTATTTCGTGAGACTTGGATGCTTCTGCATCTATTTTCGAAACGGAACTCGATATCATCATATAAATTGCATGGATTGTGTGTCAAAGTTTGTTGAACAAACGACGTAAGAAACGAGACTGTAGATATTATAGGTCACGATATATTTGCTGTCATATGGACATGTGATTGATTTGACAAAGCTGGCCGTTGTATTTCGTGAGACTTGGATGCTTCTGCATCTATTTTCGAAACGGAACTCGATATCATCATATAAATTGCATGGATTGTGTGTCAAAGTTTGTTTAACAAACGACGTAAGAAACGAGACTGTAGATATTATAGGTCACGATATATTTGCTGTCATATGGACATGTGATTGATTTGACAAAGCTGGCCCTTGTATTTCGTGAGACTTGGATGCTTCTGCAGCTATTTTCGAAACGGAACTCGATATCATCATATAAATTGCATGGATTGTGTGTCAAAGTTTGTTTAACAAACGACGTGAGAAACGAGACTGTAGATTTTATAGGTCACGATATATTTGCTGTGATTGATTTGACAAAGCTGGCCCTTGTATTTCGTGAGACTTGGATGCTTCTGCATCTATTTTCGAAACGGAACTCGACATCATCATATAAATTGCATGGATTGTGTGTCAAAGTTTGTCTAACAAACGACGTAAGAAACGAGACTGTAGATATTATAGGTCACGATATATTTGCTGTCATATGGACATGTGATTGATTTGACAAAGCTGGCCCTTGTATTTCGTGAGACTTGGATGCTTCTGCATCTATTTTCGAAACGGAACTCGATATCATCATATAAATTGCATGGATTGTGTGTCAAAGTTTGCTTAACAAACGACGTAAGAAACGAGACTGTAGATATTATAAGTCACGATATATTTGCTGTCATATGGACATGTGATTGATTTGACAAAGCTGGCCCTTGTATTTCGTGAGACTTGGATGCTTCTGCATCTATTTTCGAAACGGAACTCGATATCATCATATAAATTGCATGGATTGTGTGTCAAAGTTTGTTTAACAAACGACGTAAGAAACGAGACTGTAGATATTATAGGTCACGATATATTTGCTGTCATATGGACATGTGATTGATTTGACAAAGCTGGCCCTTGTATTTCGTGAGACTTGGATGCTTCTGCATCTATTTTCGAAACGGAACTCGATATCATCATATAAATTGCATGGATTGTGTGTCAAAGTTTGTTTAACAAACGACGTAAGAAACGAGACTGTAGGTATTATAGGTCACGATATATTTTCTGTCATATGGACATGTGATTGATTTGACAAAGCTGGCCTTGTATTTCGTGAGACTTGGATGCTTCTGCATCTATTTTCGAAACGGAACTCGATATCATCATATAAATTGCATGGATTGTGTGTCAAAGTTTGTTTAACAAACGACGTAAGAAACGAGACTGTAGATATTATAGGTCACGATATATTTGCTGTCATATGGACATGTGATTGATTTGACAAAGCTGGCCGTTGTATTTCGTGAGACTTGGATGCTTCTGCATCTATTTTCGAAACGGAACTCGATATCATCATATAAATTGCATGGATTGTGTGTCAAAGTTTGTTTAACAAACGACGTAAGAAACGACACTGTAGATATTATAGGTCACGATATATTTGCTGTCATATGGACATGTGATTGATTTGACAAAGCTGGCCCTTGTATTTCGTGAGACTTGGATGCTTCTGCATCTATTTTCGAAACGGAACTCGATATCATCATATAAATTGCATGGATTGTGTGTCAAAGTTTGATTAACAAACGACGTAAGAAACGAGACTGTAGATTTTATAGGTCACGATATATTTGCTGTCATATGGACATGTGATTGATTTGACAAAGCTGGCCCTTGTATTTCGTGAGACTTGGATGCTTCTGCATCTATTTTCGAAACGGAACTCGATTTCATCATATACATTGCATGGATTGTGTGTCAAAGTTTGTTTAGCAAACGACGTAAGAAACGAGACTGTACATATTATAGGTCACGATATATTTGCTGTCATATGGACATGTGATTGATTTGACAAAGCTGGCCCTTGTATTTCGTGAGACTTGGATGCTTCTGCATCTATTTTCGAAACGGAACTCGATATCATCATATAAATTGCATGGATTGTGTGTCAAAGTTTGTTGAACAAACGACGTAAGAAACGAGACTGTAGATATTATAGGTCACGATATATTTGCTGTCATATGGACATGTGATTGATTTGACAAAGCTGGCCGTTGTATTTCGTGAGACTTGGATGCTTCTGCATCTATTTTCGAAACGGAACTCGATATCATCATATAAATTGCATGGATTGTGTGTCAAAGTTTGTTTAACAAACGACGTAAGAAACGAGACTGTAGATATTATAGGTCACGATATATTTGCTGTCATATGGACATGTGATTGATTTGACAAAGCTGGCCCTTGTATTTCGTGAGACTTGGATGCTTCTGCAGCTATTTTCGAAACGGAACTCGATATCATCATATAAATTGCATGGATTGTGTGTCAAAGTTTGTTTAACAAACGACGTGAGAAACGAGACTGTAGATTTTATAGGTCACGATATATTTGCTGTGATTGATTTGACAAAGCTGGCCCTTGTATTTCGTGAGACTTGGATGCTTCTGCATCTATTTTCGAAACGGAACTCGACATCATCATATAAATTGCATGGATTGTGTGTCAAAGTTTGTCTAACAAACGACGTAAGAAACGAGACTGTAGATATTATAGGTCACGATATATTTGCTGTCATATGGACATGTGATTGATTTGACAAAGCTGGCCCTTGTATTTCGTGAGACTTGGATGCTTCTGCATCTATTTTCGAAACGGAACTCGATATCATCATATAAATTGCATGGATTGTGTGTCAAAGTTTGTTTAACAAACGACGTAAGAAACGAGACTGTAGGTATTATAGGTCACGATATATTTTCTGTCATATGGACATGTGATTGATTTGACAAAGCTGGCCTTGTATTTCGTGAGACTTGGATGCTTCTGCATCTATTTTCGAAACGGAACTCGATATCATCATATAAATTGCATGGATTGTGTGTCAAAGTTTGTTTAACAAACGACGTAAGAAACGAGACTGTAGATATTATAGGTCACGATATATTTGCTGTCATATGGACATGTGATTGATTTGACAAAGCTGGCCGTTGTATTTCGTGAGACTTGGATGCTTCTGCATCTATTTTCGAAACGGAACTCGATATCATCATATAAATTGCATGGATTGTGTGTCAAAGTTTGTTTAACAAACGACGTAAGAAACGAGACTGTAGATATTATAGGTCACGATATATTTGCTGTCATATGGACATGTGATTGATTTGACAAAGCTGGCCCTTGTATTTCGTGAGACTTGGATGCTTCTGCATCTATTTTCGAAACGGAACTCGATATCATCATATAAATTGCATGGATTGTGTGTCAAAGTTTGTTTAACAAACGACGTAAGAAACGAGACTGCAGATTTTATAGGTCACGATATATTTGCTGTCATATGGACATGTGATTGATTTGACAAAGCTGGCCCTTGTATTTCGTGAGACTTGGATGCTTCTGCATCTATTTTCGAAACGGAACTCGATATCATCATATAAATTGCATGGATTGTGTGTCAAAGTTTGTTTAACAAACGACGTAAGAAACGAGACTGTAGATTTTATAGGTCACGATATATTTGCTGTCATATGGACATGTGATTGATTTGACAAAGCTGGCCCTTGTATTTCGTGAGACTTGGATGCTTCTGCATCTATTTTCGAAACGGAACTCGATATCATCATATAAATTGCATGGATTGTGTGTCAAAGTTTGTTTAACAAACGACGTAAGAAACGAGACTGTAGATTTTATAGGTCACGATATATTTGCTGTCATATGGACATGTGATTGATTTGACAAAGCTGGCCCTTGTATTTCGTGAGACTTGGATGCTTCTGCATCTATTTTCGAAACGGAACTCGATATCATCATATAAATTGCATGGATTGTGTGTCAAAGTTTGTTTAACAAACGACGTAAGAAACGAGACTGTAGATTTTATAGGTCACGATATATTTGCTGTCATATGGACATGTGATTGATTTGACAAAGCTGGCCCTTGTATTTCGTGAGACTTGGATGCTTCTGCATCTATTTTCGAAACGGATATCATCATATACATTGCATGGATTGTGTGTCAAAGTTTGTTTAGCAAACGACGTAAGAAACGAGACTGTACATATTATAGGTCACGATATATTTGCTGTCATATGGACATGTGATTGATTTGACAAAGCTGGCCCTTGTATTTCGTGAGACTTGGATGCTTCTGCATCTATTTTCGAAACGGAACTCGATATCATCATATAAATTGCATGGATTGTGTGTCAAAGTTTGTTGAACAAACGACGTAAGAAACGAGACTGTAGATATTATAGGTCACGATATATTTGCTGTCATATGGACATGTGATTGATTTGACAAAGCTGGCCCTTGTATTTCGTGAGACTTGGATGCTTCTGCATCTATTTTCGAAACGGAACTCGATATCATCATATAAATTGCATGGATTGTGTGTCAAAGTTTGTTTAACAAACGACGTAAGAAACGAGACTGTAGATTTTATAGGTCACGATATATTTGCTGTCATATGGACATGTGATTGATTTGACAAAGCTGGCCCTTGTATTTCGTGAGACTTGGATGCTTCTGCATCTATTTTCGAAACGGAACTCGATATCATCATATAAATTGCATGGATTGTGTGTCAAAGTTTGTTTAACAAACGACGTGAGAAACGAGACTGTAGATTTTATAGGTCACGATATATTTGCTGTCATATGGACATGTGATTGATTTGACAAAGCTGGCCCTTGTATTTCGTGAGACTTGGATGCTTCTGCATCTATTTTCGAAACGGAACTCGATATCATCATATAAATTGCATGGATTGTGTGTCAAAGTTTATTTAACAAACGACGTAAGAAACGAGACTGTAGATTTTATAGGTCACGATATATTTGCTGTCATATGGACATGTGATTGATTTGACAAAGCTGGCCCTTGTATTTCGTGAGACTTGGATGCTTCTGCATCTATTTTCGAAACGGAACTCGATATCATCATATAAATTGCATGGATTGTGTGTCAAAGTTTGTTTAACAAACGACGTAAGAAACGAGACTGTAGATATTATAGGTCACGATATATTTGCTGTCATATGGACATGTGATTGATTTGACAAAGCTGGCCCTTGTATTTCGTGAGACTTGGATGCTTCTGCATCTATTTTCGAAACGGAACTCGATATCATCATATAAATTGCATGGATTGTGTGTCAAAGTTTGCTTAACAAACGACGTAAGAAACGAGACTGTAGATATTATAGGTCACGATATATTTGCTGTCATATGGACATGTGATTGATTTGACAAAGCTGGCCCTTGTATTTCGTGAGACTTGGATGCTTCTGCATCTATTTTCGAAACGGAACTCGATATCATCATATAAATTGCATGGATTGTGTGTCAAAGTTTGTTTAACAAACGACGTAAGAAACGAGACTGTAGATATTATAGGTCACGATATATTTGCTGTCATATGGACATGTGATTGACTTGACAAAGGTGGCCCTTGTATTTCGTGAGACTTGGATGCTTCTGCATCTATTTTCGAAACGGAACTCGATATCATCATATAAATTGCATGGATTGTGTGCCAAAGTTTGCTTAACAAACGACGTAAGAAACGAGACTGTAGATTTTATAGGTCACGATATATTTGCTGTCATATGGACATGTGATTGATTTGACAAAGCTGGCCCTTGTATTTCGTGAGACTTGGATGCTTCTGCATCTATTTTCGAAACGGAAACTCGATATCATCATATAAATTGCATGGATTGTGTGTCAAAGTTTGTTTAACAAACGACGTAAGAAACGAGACTGTAGATTTTATAGGTCACGATATATTTGCTGTCATATGGACATGTGATTGATTTGACAAAGCTGGCCCTTGTATTTCGTGAGACTTGGATGCTTCTGCATCTATTTTCGAAACGGAACTCGATATCATCATATAAATTGCATGGATTGTGTGTCAAAGTTTGTTTAACAAACGACGTAAGAAACTAGACTGTAGATATTATAGGTCACGATATATTTGCTGTCATATGGACATGTGATTGATTTGACAAAGCTGGCCCTTGTATTTCGTGAGACTTGGATGCTTCTGCATCTATTTTCGAAACGGAACTCGATATCATCATATAAATTGCATGGATTGTGTGTCAAAGTTTGCTTAACAAACGACGTAAGAAACGAGACTGTAGATTGTATAGGTCACGATATATTTGCTGTCATATGGACATGTGATTGATTTGACAAAGCTGGCCCTTGTATTTCGTGAGACTTGGATGCTTCTGCATCTATTTTCGAATCGGAACTCGATATCATCATATAAATTGCATGGATTGTGTGTCAAAGTTTGTTGAACAAACGACGTAAAAAACGAGACTGTAGATATTATAGGTCACGATATATTTGCTGTCATATGGACATGTGATTGATTTGACAAAGCTGGCCCTTGTATTTCGTGAGACTTGGATGCTTCTGCATCTATTTTCGAAACGGAACTCGATATCATCATATAAATTGCATGGATTGTGTGTCAAAGTTTGTTGAACAAACGACGTAAGAAACGAGACTGTAGATATTATAGGTCACGATATATTTGCTGTCATATGGACATGTGATTGATTTGACAAAGCTGGCCCTTGTATTTCGTGAGACTTGGATGCTTCTGCATCTATTTTCGAAACGGAACTCGATATCATCATATAAATTGCATGGATTGTGTGTCAAAGTTTGTTTAACAAACGACGTAAGAAACGAGACTGTAGATATTATAGGTCACGATATATTTGCTGTCATATGGACATGTGATTGATTTGACAAAGCTGGCCCTTGTATTTCGTGAGACTTGGATGCTTCTGCATCTATTTTCGAAACGGAACTCGATATCATCATATAAATTGCATGGATTGTGTGTCAAAGTTTGTTGAACAAACGACGTAAGAAACGAGACTGTAGATATTATAGGTCACGATATATTTGCTATCATATGGACATGTGATTGATTTGACAAAGCTGGCCCTTGTATTTCGTGAGACTTGGATGCTTCTGCATCTATTTTCGAAACGGAACTCGATATCATCATATAAATTGCATGGATTGTGTGTCAAAGTTTGTTTAACAAACGACGTAAGAAACGAGACTGTAGATATTATAGGTCACGATATATTTGCTGTCATATGGACATGTGATTGATTTGACAAAGCTGGCCATTGTATTTCGTGAGACTTGGATGCTTCTGCATCTATTTTCGAAACGGAACTCGATATCATCATATAAATTGCATGGATTGTGTGTCAAAGTTTGTTGAACAAACGACGTAAGAAACGAGACTGTAGATATTATAGGTCACGATATATTTGCTGTCATATGGACATGTGATTGATTTGACAAAGCTGGCCCTTGTATTTCGTGAGACTTGGATGCTTCTGCATCTATTTTCGAAACGGAACTCGATATCATCATATAAATTGCATGGATTGTGTGTCAAAGTTTGTTGAACAAACGACGTAAGAAACGAGACTGTAGATATTATAGGTCACGATATATTTGCTGTCATATGGACATGTGATTGATTTGACAAAGCTGGCCCTTGTATTTCGTGAGACTTGGATGCTTCTGCATCTATTTTCGAAACGGAACTCGATATCATCATATAAATTGCATGGATTGTGTGTCAAAGTTTGTTTAACAAACGACGTAAGAAACGAGACTGTAGATATTATAGGTCACGATATATTTGCTGTCATATGGACATGTGATTGATTTGACAAAGCTGGCCCTTGTATTTCGTGAGACTTGGATGCTTCTGCATCTATTTTCGAAACGGAACTCGATATCATCATATAAATTGCATGGATTGTGTGTCAAAGTTTGTTGAACAAACGACGTAAGAAACGAGACTGTAGATATTATAGGTCACGATATATTTGCTATCATATGGACATGTGATTGATTTGACAAAGCTGGCCCTTGTATTTCGTGAGACTTGGATGCTTCTGCATCTATTTTCGAAACGGAACTCGATATCATCATATAAATTGCATGGATTGTGTGTCAAAGTTTGTTTAACAAACGACGTAAGAAACGAGACTGTAGATATTATAGGTCACGATATATTTGCTGTCATATGGACATGTGATTGATTTGACAAAGCTGGCCCTTGTATTTCGTGAGACTTGGATGCTTCTGCATCTATTTTCGAAACGGAACTCGATATCATCATATAAATTGCATGGATTGTGTGTCAAAGTTTGTTTAACAAACGACGTAAGAAACGAGACTGTAGATATTATAGGTCACGATATATTTGCTGTCATATGGACATGTGATTGATTTGACAAAGCTGGCCCTTGTATTTCGTGAGACTTGGATGCTTCTGCATCTATTTTCGAAACGGAACTCGATATCATCATATAAATTGCATGGATTGTGTGTCAAAGTTTGTTGAACAAACGACGTAAGAAACGAGACTGTAGATATTATAGGTCACGATATATTTGCTGTCATATGGACATGTGATTGATTTGACAAAACTGACCCTTGTATTTCGTGAGACTTGGATGCTTCTGCATCTATTTTCGAAACGGAACTCGATATCATCATATAAATTGCATGGATTGTGTGTCAAAGTTTGCTTAACAAACGACGTAAGAAACGAGACTGTAGATATTATAGGTCACGATATATTTGCTGTCATATGGACATGTGATTGATTTGACAAAGCTAACCCTTGTATTTCGTGAGACTTGCATGCTTCTGCATCTATTTTCGAAACGGAACTCGATATCATCATATAAATTGCATGGATTGTGTGTCAAAGTTTGTTTAGCAAACGACGTAAGAAACGAGACTGTACATATTATAGGTCACGATATATTTGCTGTCATATGGACATGTGATTGATTTGACAAAGCTGGCCCTTGTATTTCGTGAGACTTGGATGCTTCTGCATCTATTTTCGAAACGGAACTCGATATCATCATATAAATTGCATGGATTGTGTGTCAAAGTTTGCTTAACAAATGCCGAAAGAAACGAGACTGTAGATTTTATAGGTCTCGATATATTTGCTGTCATATGGACATGTGATTGATTTGACAAAGCAGGCCCTTGTATTTCGTGAGACTTGGATGCTTCTGCATCTATTCTCGAAACGGAACTCGATATCATCATATAAATTGCATGGATTGTGTGTCAAAGTTTGTTTAGCAAACGACGTAAGAAACGAGACTGTAGATATTATAGGTCACGATATATTTGCTGTCATATGGACATGTGATTGATTTGACAAAGCTGGCCCTTGTATTTCGTGAGACTTGGATGCTTCTGCATCTATTTTCGAAACGGAACTCGATATCATCATATAAATTGCATGGATTGTGTGTCAAAGTTTGTTTAACAAACGACGTAAGAAACGAGACTGTAGATTTTATAGGTCACGATATATTTGCTGTCATATGGACATGTGATTGATTTGACAAAGCTGGCCCTTGTATTTCGTGAGACTTGGATGCTTCTGCATCTATTTTCGAAACGGAACTCGATATCATCATATAAATTGCATGGATTGTGTGTCAAAGTTTGTTTAACAAACGACGTAAGAAACGAGACTGTAGATTTTATAGGTCACGATATATTTGCTGTCATATGGACATGTATTTCGTGAGACTTGGATGCTTCTGCATCTATTTTCGAAACGGAACTCGATATCATCATATAAATTGCATGGATTGTGTGTCAAAGTTTGTTTAACAAACGACGTAAGAAACGAGACTGTAGATTTTATAGGTCACGATATATTTGCTGTCATATGGACATGTGATTGATTTGACAAAGCTGGCCCTTGTATTTCGTGAGACTTGGATGCTTCTGCATCTATTTTCGAAACGGAACTCGATATCATCATATAAATTGCATGGATTGTGTGTCAAAGTTTGTTTAACAAACGACGTAAGAAACGAGACTGTAGATTTTATAGGTCACGATATATTTGCTGTCATATGGACATGTGATTGATTTGACAAAGCTGGCCCTTGTATTTCGTGAGACATGGATGCTTCTGCATCTATTTTCGAAACGGAACTCGATATCATCATATAAATTGCATGGATTGTGTGTCAAAGTTTGTTTAACAAACGACGTAAGAAACGAGACTGTAGATATTAAAGGTCACGATATATTTGCTGTCATATGGACATGTGATTGATTTGACAAAGCTGGCCCTTGTATTTCGTGAGACATGGATGCTTCTGCATCTATTTTCGAAACGGAACTCGATATCATCATATAAATTGCATGGACTGTGTGTCAAAGTTTGCTTAACAAACGACGTAAGAAACGAGACTGTAGATATTATAGGTCACGATATATTTGCTGTCTTATGGACATGTGATTGATTTGACAAAGCTGGCCCTTGTATTTCGTGAGACTTGGATGCTTCTGCATCTATTTTCGAAACGGAACTCGATATCATCATATAAATTGCATGGATTGCGTGTCAAAGTTTGTTTAACAAACGACGTAAGAAACGAGACTGTAGATTTTATAGGCCACGATATATTTGCTGTCATATGGACATGTGATTGATTTGACAAAGCTGGCCCTTGTATTTCGTGAGACTTGGATGCTTCTGCATCTATTTTCGAAACGGAACTCGATATCATCATATAAATTGCATGGATTGTGTGTCAAAGTTTGCTTAACAAACGACGTAAGAAACGAGACTGTAGATATTATAGGTCACGATATATTTGCTGTCATATGGACATGTGATTGATTTGACAAAGCTAACCCTTGTATTTCGTGAGACTTGCATGCTTCTGCATCTATTTTCGAAACGGAACTCGATATCATCATATAAATTGCATGGATTGTGTGTCAAAGTTTGTTTAGCAAACGACGTAAGAAACGAGACTGTACATATTATAGGTCACGATATATTTGCTGTCATATGGACATGTGATTGATTTGACAAAGCTGGCCCTTGTATTTCGTGAGACTTGGATGCTTCTGCATCTATTTTCGAAACGGAACTCGATATCATCATATAAATTGCATGGATTGTGTGTCAAAGTTTGCTTAACAAATGCCGAAAGAAACGAGACTGTAGATTTTATAGGTCTCGATATATTTGCTGTCATATGGACATGTGATTGATTTGACAAAGCAGGCCCTTGTATTTCGTGAGACTTGGATGCTTCTGCATCTATTTTCGAAACGGAACTCGATATCATCATATAAATTGCATGGATTGTGTGTCAAAGTTTGTTTAGCAAACGACGTAAGAAACGAGACTGTAGATATTATAGGTCACGATATATTTGCTGTCATATGGACATGTGATTGATTTGACAAAGCTGGCCCTTGTATTTCGTGAGACTTGGATGCTTCTGCATCTATTTTCGAAACGGAACTCGATATCATCATATAAATTGCATGGATTGTGTGTCAAAGTTTGTTTAACAAACGACGTAAGAAACGAGACTGTAGATTTTATAGGTCACGATATATTTGCTGTCATATGGACATGTGATTGATTTGACAAAGCTGGCCCTTGTATTTCGTGAGACTTGGATGCTTCTGCATCTATTTTCGAAACGGAACTCGATATCATCATATAAATTGCATGGATTGTGTGTCAAAGTTTGTTTAACAAACGACGTAAGAAACGAGACTGTAGATTTTATAGGTCACGATATATTTGCTGTCATATGGACATGTATTTCGTGAGACTTGGATGCTTCTGCATCTATTTTCGAAACGGAACTCGATATCATCATATAAATTGCATGGATTGTGTGTCAAAGTTTGTTTAACAAACGACGTAAGAAACGAGACTGTAGATTTTATAGGTCACGATATATTTGCTGTCATATGGACATGTGATTGATTTGACAAAGCTGGCCCTTGTATTTCGTGAGACTTGGATGCTTCTGCATCTATTTTCGAAACGGAACTCGATATCATCATATAAATTGCATGGATTGTGTGTCAAAGTTTGTTTAACAAACGACGTAAGAAACGAGACTGTAGATTTTATAGGTCACGATATATTTGCTGTCATATGGACATGTGATTGATTTGACAAAGCTGGCCCTTGTATTTCGTGAGACATGGATGCTTCTGCATCTATTTTCGAAACGGAACTCGATATCATCATATAAATTGCATGGATTGTGTGTCAAAGTTTGTTTAACAAACGACGTAAGAAACGAGACTGTAGATATTAAAGGTCACGATATATTTGCTGTCATATGGACATGTGATTGATTTGACAAAGCTGGCCCTTGTATTTCGTGAGACATGGATGCTTCTGCATCTATTTTCGAAACGGAACTCGATATCATCATATAAATTGCATGGACTGTGTGTCAAAGTTTGCTTAACAAACGACGTAAGAAACGAGACTGTAGATATTATAGGTCACGACATATTTGCTGTCTTATGGACATGTGATTGATTTGACAAAGCTGGCCCTTGTATTTCGTGAGACTTGGATGCTTCTGCATCTATTTTCGAAACGGAACTCGATATCATCATATAAATTGCATGGATTGCGTGTCAAAGTTTGTTTAACAAACGACGTAAGAAACGAGACTGTAGATTTTATAGGTCACGATATATTTGCTGTCATATGGACATGTGATTGATTTGACAAAGCTGGCCCTTGTATTTCGTGAGACTTGGATGCTTCTGCATCTATTTTCGAAACGGAACTCGATATCATCATATAAATTGCATGGATTGTGTGTCAAAGTTTGTTTAACAAACGACGTAAGAAACGAGACTGTAGATATTATAGGTCACGATATATTTGCTGTCATATGGACATGTGATTGATTTGACAAAGCTGGCCCTTGTATTTCGTGAGACTTGGATGCTTCTGCATCTATTTTCGAAACGGAACTCGATATCATCATATAAATTGCATGGATTGTGTGTCAAAGTTTGTTTAACAAACGACGTAAGAAACGAGACTGTAGATATTATAGGTCACGATATATTTGCTGTCATATGGACATGTGATTGATTTGACAAAGCTGGCCCTTGTATTTCGTGAGACTTGGATGCTTCTGCATCTATTTTCGAAACGGAACTCGATATCATCATATAAATTGCATGGATTGTGTGTCAAAGTTTGTTGAACAAACGACGTAAGAAACGAGACTGTAGATATTATAGGTCACGATATATTTGCTGTCATATGGACATGTGATTGATTTGACAAAACTGACCCTTGTATTTCGTGAGACTTGGATGCTTCTGCATCTATTTTCGAAACGGAACTCGATATCATCATATAAATTGCATGGATTGTGTGTCAAAGTTTGCTTAACAAACGACGTAAGAAACGAGACTGTAGATATTATAGGTCACGATATATTTGCTGTCATATGGACATGTGATTGATTTGACAAAGCTAACCCTTGTATTTCGTGAGACTTGCATGCTTCTGCATCTATTTTCGAAACGGAACTCGATATCATCATATAAATTGCATGGATTGTGTGTCAAAGTTTGTTTAGCAAACGACGTAAGAAACGAGACTGTACATATTATAGGTCACGATATATTTGCTGTCATATGGACATGTGATTGATTTGACAAAGCTGGCCCTTGTATTTCGTGAGACTTGGATGCTTCTGCATCTATTTTCGAAACGGAACTCGATATCATCATATAAATTGCATGGATTGTGTGTCAAAGTTTGCTTAACAAATGCCGAAAGAAACGAGACTGTAGATTTTATAGGTCTCGATATATTTGCTGTCATATGGACATGTGATTGATTTGACAAAGCAGGCCCTTGTATTTCGTGAGACTTGGATGCTTCTGCATCTATTTTCGAAACGGAACTCGATATCATCATATAAATTGCATGGATTGTGTGTCAAAGTTTGTTTAGCAAACGACGTAAGAAACGAGACTGTAGATATTATAGGTCACGATATATTTGCTGTCATATGGACATGTGATTGATTTGACAAAACTGACCCTTGTATTTCGTGAGACTTGGATGCTTCTGCATCTATTTTCGAAACGGAACTCGATATCATCATATAAATTGCATGGATTGTGTGTCAAAGTTTGCTTAACAAACGACGTAAGAAACGAGACTGTAGATATTATAGGTCACGATATATTTGCTGTCATATGGACATGTGATTGATTTGACAAAGCTAACCCTTGTATTTCGTGAGACTTGCATGCTTCTGCATCTATTTTCGAAACGGAACTCGATATCATCATATAAATTGCATGGATTGTGTGTCAAAGTTTGTTTAGCAAACGACGTAAGAAACGAGACTGTACATATTATAGGTCACGATATATTTGCTGTCATATGGACATGTGATTGATTTGACAAAGCTGGCCCTTGTATTTCGTGAGACTTGGATGCTTCTGCATCTATTTTCGAAACGGAACTCGATATCATCATATAAATTGCATGGATTGTGTGTCAAAGTTTGCTTAACAAATGCCGAAAGAAACGAGACTGTAGATTTTATAGGTCTCGATATATTTGCTGTCATATGGACATGTGATTGATTTGACAAAGCAGGCCCTTGTATTTCGTGAGACTTGGATGCTTCTGCATCTATTTTCGAAACGGAACTCGATATCATCATATAAATTGCATGGATTGTGTGTCAAAGTTTGTTTAGCAAACGACGTAAGAAACGAGACTGTAGATATTATAGGTCACGATATATTTGCTGTCATATGGACATGTGATTGATTTGACAAAGCTGGCCCTTGTATTTCGTGAGACTTGGATGCTTCTGCATCTATTTTCGAAACGGAACTCGATATCATCATATAAATTGCATGGATTGTGTGTCAAAGTTTGTTTAACAAACGACGTAAGAAACGAGACTGTAGATTTTATAGGTCACGATATATTTGCTGTCATATGGACATGTGATTGATTTGACAAAGCTGGCCCTTGTATTTCGTGAGACTTGGATGCTTCTGCATCTATTTTCGAAACGGAACTCGATATCATCATATAAATTGCATGGATTGTGTGTCAAAGTTTGTTTAACAAACGACGTAAGAAACGAGACTGTAGATTTTATAGGTCACGATATATTTGCTGTCATATGGACATGTATTTCGTGAGACTTGGATGCTTCTGCATCTATTTTCGAAACGGAACTCGATATCATCATATAAATTGCATGGATTGTGTGTCAAAGTTTGTTTAACAAACGACGTAAGAAACGAGACTGTAGATTTTATAGGTCACGATATATTTGCTGTCATATGGACATGTGATTGATTTGACAAAGCTGGCCCTTGTATTTCGTGAGACTTGGATGCTTCTGCATCTATTTTCGAAACGGAACTCGATATCATCATATAAATTGCATGGATTGTGTGTCAAAGTTTGTTTAACAAACGACGTAAGAAACGAGACTGTAGATTTTATAGGTCACGATATATTTGCTGTCATATGGACATGTGATTGATTTGACAAAGCTGGCCCTTGTATTTCGTGAGACATGGATGCTTCTGCATCTATTTTCGAAACGGAACTCGATATCATCATATAAATTGCATGGATTGTGTGTCAAAGTTTGTTTAACAAACGACGTAAGAAACGAGACTGTAGATATTAAAGGTCACGATATATTTGCTGTCATATGGACATGTGATTGATTTGACAAAGCTGGCCCTTGTATTTCGTGAGACATGGATGCTTCTGCATCTATTTTCGAAACGGAACTCGATATCATCATATAAATTGCATGGACTGTGTGTCAAAGTTTGCTTAACAAACGACGTAAGAAACGAGACTGTAGATATTATAGGTCACGATATATTTGCTGTCTTATGGACATGTGATTGATTTGACAAAGCTGGCCCTTGTATTTCGTGAGACTTGGATGCTTCTGCATCTATTTTCGAAACGGAACTCGATATCATCATATAAATTGCATGGATTGCGTGTCAAAGTTTGTTTAACAAACGACGTAAGAAACGAGACTGTAGATTTTATAGGTCACGATATATTTGCTGTCATATGGACATGTGATTGATTTGACAAAGCTGGCCCTTGTATTTCGTGAGACTTGGATGCTTCTGCATCTATTTTCGAAACGGAACTCGATATCATCATATAAATTGCATGGATTGTGTGTCAAAGTTTGTTTAACAAACGACGTAAGAAACGAGACTGTAGATATTATAGGTCACGATATATTTGCTGTCATATGGACATGTGATTGATTTGACAAAGCTGGCCCTTGTATTTCGTGAGACTTGGATGCTTCTGCATCTATTTTCGAAACGGAACTCGATATCATCATATAAATTGCATGGATTGTTTGTCAAAGTTTGCTTAACAAACGACGTAAGAAACGAGACTGTAGATTTTATAGGTCACGATATATTTACTGTCATATGGACATGTGATTGATTTGACAAAGCTGGCCCTTGTATTTCGTGAGACTTGGATGCTTCTGCAGCTATTTTCGAAACGGAACTCGATATCATCATATAAATTGCATGGATTGTGTGTCAAAGTTTGTCTAACAAACGAAGTAAGAAACGAGACTGTAGATATTATAGGTCACGATATATTTCCTGTCATATGGACATGTGATTGATTTGACAAAGCTGGCCATTGTATTTCGTGAGACTTGGATGCTTCTGCATCTATTTTCGAAACGGAACTCGATATCATCATATAAATTGCATGGATTGTGTGTCAAAGTTTGCTTAACAAACGACGTAAGAAACGAGACTGTAGATATTATAGGTCACGATATATTTGCTGTCATATGGACATGTGATTGATTTGACAAAGCTGGCCCTTGTATTTCGTGAGACTTGGATGCTTCTGCATCTATTTTCGAAACGGAACTCGATATCATCATATAAATTGCATGGATTGTGTGTCAAAGTTTGTTTAACAAACGACGTAAGAAACGAGACTGTAGATTTTATAGGTCACGATATATTTGCTGTCATATGGACATGTGATTGATTTGACAAAGCTGGCCCTTGTATTTCGTGAGACTTGGATGCTTCTGCATCTATTTTCGAAACGGAACTCGATATCATCATATAAATTGCACGGATTGTGTGTCAAAGTTTGTTTAACAAACGACGTAAGAAACGAGACTGTAGATATTATAGGTCACGATATATTTGCTGTCATATGGACATGTGATTGATTTGACAAAGCTGGCCCTTGTATTTCGTGAGACTTGGATGCTTCTGCATCTATTTTCGAAACGGAACTCGATATCATCATATAAATTGCATGGATTGTGTGTCAAAGTTTGTTTAACAAACGACGTAAGAAACGAGACTGTAGATATTATAGGTAACAAACGACGTAAGAAACGGGACTGTAGATATTATAGGTCACGATATATTTGCTGACATATGGACATGTGATTGATTTGACAAAGCTGGCCCTTGTATTTCGTGAGACTTGGATGCTTCTGCATCTATTTTCGAAACGGAACTCGATATCTTCATATAAATTGCATGGACTGTGTGTCAAAGTTTGCTTAACAAACGACGTAAGAAACGAGACTGTAGATATTATAGGTCACGATATATTTGCTGTCATATGGACATGTGATTGATTTGACAAAGCTGGCCTTTGTATTTCGTGAGACTTGGATGCTTCTGCATCTATTTTCGAAACGGAACTCGATATCATCATATAAATTGCATGGATTGTTTGTCAAAGTTTGCTTAACAAACGACGTAAGAAACGAGACTGTAGATTTTATAGGTCACGATATATTTACTGTCATATGGACATGTGATTGATTTGACAAAGCTGGCCCTTGTATTTCGTGAGACTTGGATGCTTCTGCAGCTATTTTCGAAACGGAACTCGATATCATCATATAAATTGCATGGATTGTGTGTCAAAGTTTGTCTAACAAACGACGTAAGAAACGAGACTGTAGATATTATAGGTCACGATATATTTCCTGTCATATGGACATGTGATTGATTTGACAAAGCTGGCCATTGTATTTCGTGAGACTTGGATGCTTCTGCATCTATTTTCGAAACGGAACTCGATATCATCATATAAATTGCATGGATTGTGTGTCAAAGTTTGCTTAACAAACGACGTAAGAAACGAGACTGTAGATATTATAGGTCACGATATATTTGCTGTCATATGGACATGTGATTGATTTGACAAAGCTGGCCCTTGTATTTCGTGAGACTTGGATGCTTCTGCATCTATTTTCGAAACGGAACTCGATATCTTCATATAAATTGCATGGACTGTGTGTCAAAGTTTGCTTAACAAACGACGTAAGAAACGAGACTGTAGATATTATAGGTCACGATATATTTGCTGTCATATGGACATGTGATTGATTTGACAAAGCTTGCCCTTGTATTTCGTGAGACTTGGATGCTTCTGCATCTATTTTCGAAACGGAACTCGATATCATCATATAAATTGCATGGATTGTTTGTCAAAGTTTGCTTAACAAACGACGTAAGAAACGAGACTGTAGATTTTATAGGTCACGATATATTTGCTGTCATATGGACATGTGATTGATTTGACAAAGCTGGCCCTTGTATTTCGTGAGACTTGGATGCTTCTGCAGCTATTTTCGAAACGGAACTCGATATCATAATATAAATTGCATGGAATGTGTGTCAAAGTTTGTCTAACAAACGACGTAAGAAACGAGACTGTAGATATTATAGGTCACGATATATTTCCTGTCATATGGACATGTGATTGATTTGACAAAGCTGGCCATTGTATTTCGTGAGACTTGGATGCTTCTGCATCTATTTTCGAAACGGAACTCGATATCATCATATAAATTGCATGGATTGTGTGTCAAAGTTTGCTTAACAAACGACGTAAGAAACGAGACTGTAGATATTATAGGTCACGATATATTTGCTGTCATATGGACATGTGATTGATTTGACAAAGCTGGCCCTTGTATTTCGTGAGACGTAAGAAACGAGACTGTAGATTTTATAGGTCACGATATATTTGCTGTCATATGGACATGTGATTGATTTGACAAAGCTGGCCCTTGTATTTCGTGAGACATGGATGCTTCTGCATCTATTTTCGAAACGGAACTCGATATCATCATATAAATTGCATGGATTGTGTGTCAAAGTTTGTTTAACAAACGACGTAAGAAACGAGACTGTAGATATTAAAGGTCACGATATATTTGCTGTCATATGGACATGTGATTGATTTGACAAAGCTGGCCCTTGTATTTCGTGAGACATGGATGCTTCTGCATCTATTTTCGAAACGGAACTCGATATCATCATATAAATTGCATGGACTGTGTGTCAAAGTTTGCTTAACAAACGACGTAAGAAACGAGACTGTAGATATTATAGGTCACGATATATTTGCTGTCTTATGGACATGTGATTGATTTGACAAAGCTGGCCCTTGTATTTCGTGAGACTTGGATGCTTCTGCATCTATTTTCGAAACGGAACTCGATATCATCATATAAATTGCATGGATTGCGTGTCAAAGTTTGTTTAACAAACGACGTAAGAAACGAGACTGTAGATTTTATAGGTCACGATATATTTGCTGTCATATGGACATGTGATTGATTTGACAAAGCTGGCCCTTGTATTTCGTGAGACTTGGATGCTTCTGCATCTATTTTCGAAACGGAACTCGATATCATCATATAAATTGCATGGATTGTGTGTCAAAGTTTGTTTAACAAACGACGTAAGAAACGAGACTGTAGATATTATAGGTCACGATATATTTGCTGTCATATGGACATGTGATTGATTTGACAAAGCTGGCCCTTGTATTTCGTGAGACTTGGATGCTTCTGCATCTATTTTCGAAACGGAACTCGATATCATCATATAAATTGCATGGATTGTTTGTCAAAGTTTGCTTAACAAACGACGTAAGAAACGAGACTGTAGATTTTATAGGTCACGATATATTTACTGTCATATGGACATGTGATTGATTTGACAAAGCTGGCCCTTGTATTTCGTGAGACTTGGATGCTTCTGCAGCTATTTTCGAAACGGAACTCGATATCATCATATAAATTGCATGGATTGTGTGTCAAAGTTTGTCTAACAAACGAAGTAAGAAACGAGACTGTAGATATTATAGGTCACGATATATTTCCTGTCATATGGACATGTGATTGATTTGACAAAGCTGGCCATTGTATTTCGTGAGACTTGGATGCTTCTGCATCTATTTTCGAAACGGAACTCGATATCATCATATAAATTGCATGGATTGTGTGTCAAAGTTTGCTTAACAAACGACGTAAGAAACGAGACTGTAGATATTATAGGTCACGATATATTTGCTGTCATATGGACATGTGATTGATTTGACAAAGCTGGCCCTTGTATTTCGTGAGACTTGGATGCTTCTGCATCTATTTTCGAAACGGAACTCGATATCATCATATAAATTGCATGGATTGTGTGTCAAAGTTTGTTTAACAAACGACGTAAGAAACGAGACTGTAGATTTTATAGGTCACGATATATTTGCTGTCATATGGACATGTGATTGATTTGACAAAGCTGGCCCTTGTATTTCGTGAGACTTGGATGCTTCTGCATCTATTTTCGAAACGGAACTCGATATCATCATATAAATTGCACGGATTGTGTGTCAAAGTTTGTTTAACAAACGACGTAAGAAACGAGACTGTAGATATTATAGGTCACGATATATTTGCTGTCATATGGACATGTGATTGATTTGACAAAGCTGGCCCTTGTATTTCGTGAGACTTGGATGCTTCTGCATCTATTTTCGAAACGGAACTCGATATCATCATATAAATTGCATGGATTGTGTGTCAAAGTTTGTTTAACAAACGACGTAAGAAACGAGACTGTAGATATTATAGGTAACAAACGACGTAAGAAACGGGACTGTAGATATTATAGGTCACGATATATTTGCTGACATATGGACATGTGATTGATTTGACAAAGCTGGCCCTTGTATTTCGTGAGACTTGGATGCTTCTGCATCTATTTTCGAAACGGAACTCGATATCTTCATATAAATTGCATGGACTGTGTGTCAAAGTTTGCTTAACAAACGACGTAAGAAACGAGACTGTAGATATTATAGGTCACGATATATTTGCTGTCATATGGACATGTGATTGATTTGACAAAGCTGGCCTTTGTATTTCGTGAGACTTGGATGCTTCTGCATCTATTTTCGAAACGGAACTCGATATCATCATATAAATTGCATGGATTGTTTGTCAAAGTTTGCTTAACAAACGACGTAAGAAACGAGACTGTAGATTTTATAGGTCACGATATATTTACTGTCATATGGACATGTGATTGATTTGACAAAGCTGGCCCTTGTATTTCGTGAGACTTGGATGCTTCTGCAGCTATTTTCGAAACGGAACTCGATATCATCATATAAATTGCATGGATTGTGTGTCAAAGTTTGTCTAACAAACGACGTAAGAAACGAGACTGTAGATATTATAGGTCACGATATATTTCCTGTCATATGGACATGTGATTGATTTGACAAAGCTGGCCATTGTATTTCGTGAGACTTGGATGCTTCTGCATCTATTTTCGAAACGGAACTCGATATCATCATATAAATTGCATGGATTGTGTGTCAAAGTTTGCTTAACAAACGACGTAAGAAACGAGACTGTAGATATTATAGGTCACGATATATTTGCTGTCATATGGACATGTGATTGATTTGACAAAGCTGGCCCTTGTATTTCGTGAGACTTGGATGCTTCTGCATCTATTTTCGAAACGGAACTCGATATCTTCATATAAATTGCATGGACTGTGTGTCAAAGTTTGCTTAACAAACGACGTAAGAAACGAGACTGTAGATATTATAGGTCACGATATATTTGCTGTCATATGGACATGTGATTGATTTGACAAAGCTTGCCCTTGTATTTCGTGAGACTTGGATGCTTCTGCATCTATTTTCGAAACGGAACTCGATATCATCATATAAATTGCATGGATTGTTTGTCAAAGTTTGCTTAACAAACGACGTAAGAAACGAGACTGTAGATTTTATAGGTCACGATATATTTGCTGTCATATGGACATGTGATTGATTTGACAAAGCTGGCCCTTGTATTTCGTGAGACTTGGATGCTTCTGCAGCTATTTTCGAAACGGAACTCGATATCATAATATAAATTGCATGGAATGTGTGTCAAAGTTTGTCTAACAAACGACGTAAGAAACGAGACTGTAGATATTATAGGTCACGATATATTTCCTGTCATATGGACATGTGATTGATTTGACAAAGCTGGCCATTGTATTTCGTGAGACTTGGATGCTTCTGCATCTATTTTCGAAACGGAACTCGATATCATCATATAAATTGCATGGATTGTGTGTCAAAGTTTGCTTAACAAACGACGTAAGAAACGAGACTGTAGATATTATAGGTCACGATATATTTGCTGTCATATGGACATGTGATTGATTTGACAAAGCTGGCCCTTGTATTTCGTGAGACTTGGATGCTTCTGCATCTATTTTCGAAACGGAACTCGATATCATCATATAAATTGCATGGATTGTGTGTCAAAGTTTGTTTAACAAACGACGTAAGAAACGAGACTGTAGATTTTATAGGTCACGATATATTTGCTGTCATATGGACATGTGATTGATTTGACAAAGCTGGCCCTTGTATTTCGTGAGACTTGGATGCTTCTGCATCTATTTTCGAAACGGAACTCGATATCATCATATAAATTGCACGGATTGTGTGTCAAAGTTTGTTTAACAAACGACGTAAGAAACGAGACTGTAGATATTATAGGTCACAAAGCTGGCCCTTGTATTTCGTGAGACTTGGATGCTTCTGCATCTATTTTCGAAACGGAACTCGATATCATCATATAAATTGCATGGATTGTGTGTCAAAGTTTGTTTAACAAACGACGTAAGAAACGAGACTGTAGATATTATAGGTAACAAACGACGTAAGATACGAGACTGTAGATATTATAGGTCACGATATATTTGCTGTCATATGGACATGTGATTGATTTGACAAAGCTGGCCCTTGTATTTCGTGAGACTTGGATGCTTCTGCATCTATTTTCGAAACGGAACTCGATATCTTCATATAAATTGCATGGACTGTGTGTCAAAGTTTGCTTAACAAACGACGTAAGAAACGAGACTGTAGATATTATAGGTCACGATATATTTGCTGTCATATGGACATGTGATTGATTTGACAAAGCTGGCCCTTGTATTTCGTGAGACTTGGATGCTTCTGCATCTATTTTCGAAACGGATTTCGATATCATCATATAAATTGCATGGATTGTGTGTCAAAGTTTGCTTAACAAATGCCGAAAGAAACGAGACTGTCGATTTTATAGGTCTCGATATATTTGCTGTCATATGGACATGTGATTGATTTGACAAAGCAGGCCCTTGTATTTCGTGAGACTTGGATGCTTCTGCATCTATTTTCGAAACGGAACTCGATATCATCATATAAATTGCATGGATTGTGTGTCAAAGTTTGTCTAACAAACGACGTAAGAAACGAGACTGTAGATATTATAGGTCACGATATATTTGCTGTCATATGGACATGTGATTGATTTGACAAAGCTGGCCCTTGTATTTCGTGAGACATGGATGCTTCTGCATCTATTTTCGAAACGGAACTCGATATCATCATATAAATTGCATGGATTGCGTGTCAAAGTCTGTTTAACAAACGACGTAAGAAACGAGACTGTAGATTTTATAGGTCACGATATATTTGCTGTCATATGGACATGTGATTGATTTGACAAAGCTGGCCCTTGTATTTCGTAAGACTTGGATGCTTCTGCATCTATTTTCGAAACGGAACTCGATATCATCATATAAATTGCATGGATTGTGTGTCAAAGTTTGTTTAACAAACAAAGTTTGCTTAACAAACGACGTAAGAAACGAGACTGTAGATATTATAGGTCACGATATATTTGCTGTCATATGGACATGTGATTGATTTGACAAAGCTGGCCCTTGTATTTCGTGAGACTTGGATGCTTCTGCAGCTATTTTCGAAACGGAACTCGATATCATCATATAAATTGCATGGATTGTGTGTCAAAGTTTGTCTAACAAACGACGTAAGAAACGAGACTGTAGATTTTATAGGTCACGATATATTTGCTGTCATATGGACATGTGATTGATTTGACAAAGCTGGCCCTTGTATTTCGTGAGACTTGGATGCTTCTGCATCTATTTTCGTAACGGAACTCGATATCATCATATAAATTGCATGGATTGTGTGTCAAAGTTTGTTTAACAAACGACGTAAGAAACGAGACTGTAGATTTTATAGGTCACGATATATTTGCTGTCATATGGACATGTGATTGATTTGACAAAGCTGGCCCTTGTATTTCGTGAGACTTGGATGCTTCTGCATCTATTTTCGAAACGGAACTCGATATCATCATATAAATTGCATGGATTGTGTGTCAAAGTTTGTTTAACAAACGACGTAAGAAACAAGACTGTAGATATTATAGGTCACGATATATTTGCTGTCATATGGACATGTGATTGATTTGACAAAGCTGGCCCTTGTATTTCGTGAGACTTGGATGCTTCTGCATCTATTTTCGAAACGGAACTCGATATCATCATATAAATTGCATGGATTGTGTGTCAAAGTTTGTTTAACAAACGACGTAAGAAACGAGACTGTAGATTTTATAGGTCACGATATATTTGCTGTCATATGGACATATCAATCACATGTCCACGATATATTTGCTGTCATATGGACATATCAATCACATGTCCATATGACAGCAAATATATCGTGACCTATAATATCTACAGTCTCGTTTCTTACGTCGTTTGTTAAACAAACTTTGACACACAATCCATGAAATTTATATGATGATATCGAGTTCCGTTTCGAAAATAGATGCAGAAGCATCCAAGTCTCACGAAATACAAGGGCCAGCTTTGTCAAATCAATCACATGTCCATATGACAGCAAATATATCGTGACCTATAATATCTACAGTCTCCTTTCTTACGTCGTTTGTTTAAACAAACTTTGACACACAATCCTTGCAATTTATATGATGATATCGAGTTCTGTTTCGAAAATAGATGCAGAAGCATCCAAGTCTCACGAAATACAAGGGCCAGCTTTGTCAAATCAATCACATGTCCATATGACAGCAAATATATCGTGACCTATAATATCTACAGTCTCGTTTCTTACGTCGTTTGTTAAACAAACTTTGACACACAATCCATGCATTTTTATATGATGATATCGAGTTCCGTTTCGAAAATAGATGCAGAAGCACCAAGTCTCACGAAATACAAGGGCCAGCTTTGTCAAATCAATCACATGTCCATATGACAGCAAATATATCGTGACCTATAATATCTACAGTCTCGTTTCTTACGTCGTTTGTTAAACAAACTTTGACACACAATCCATGCAATTTATATGATGATATCGAGTTCCGTTTCGAAAATAGATGCAGAAGCATCCAAGTCTCACGAAATATAAGGGTCAGCTTTGTCAAATCAATCACATGTCCATATGACAGCAAATATATCGTGACCTATAAAATCTACAGTCTCGTTTCTTACGTCGTTTGCTAAACAAACTTTGACACACAATCCATGCAATTTATATGATGATATCGAGTTCCGTTTCGAAAATAGATGCAGAAGCATCCAAGTCTCACGAAATACAAGGGCCAGCTATGTCAAATCAATCACATGTCCATATGACAGCAAATATATCGTGACCTATAAAATCTACAGTCTCGTTTCTTACGTCGTTTGCTAAACAAACTTTGACACACAATCCATGCAATTTATATGATGATATCGAGTTCCGTTTCGAAAATAGATGCAGAAGCATCCAAGTCTCACGAAATACAAGGGCCAGCTTTGTCAAATCAATCACATGTCCATATGACAGCAAATATATCGTGACCTATAAAATCTACAGTCTCGTTTCTTACGTCGTTTGTTAAACAAACTTTGACACACAATCCATGCAATTTATATGATGATATCGAGTTCCGTTTCGAAAATAGATGCAGAAGCATCCAAGTCTCACGAAATACAAGTGTCAGTTTTGTCAAAATCAATCACATGTCCATATGACAGCAAATATATCGTGACCTATAAAATCTACAGTCTCGTTTCTTACGTCGTTTGTTAAACAAACTTTGACACACAATCCATGCAATTTATATGATGATATCGAGTTCCGTTTCGAAAATAGCTGCAGAAGCATCCAAGTCTCACGAAATACAATTGCCAGCTTTGTCAAATCAATCACATGTCCATATGACAGCAAATATATCGTGACCTATAAAATCTACAGTCTCGTTTCTTACGTCGTTTGTTAAACAAACTTTGACACACAATCCATGCAATTTATATGATGATATCGAGTTCCGTTTCGAAAATAGATGCAGAAGCATCCAAGTCTCACGAAATACAAGGGCCAGCTTTGTCAAATCAATCACATGTCCATATGACAGCAAATATATCGTGACCTATAAAATCTACAGTCTCGTTTCTTACGTCGTTTGTTAAACAAACTTTGACACACAATCCATGCAATTTATATGATGATATCGAGTTCCGTTTCGAAAATAGATGCAGAAGCATCCAAGTCTCACGAAATACAAGGGCCAGCTTTGTCAAACCAATCACATGTCCATATGACAGCAAATATATCGAGACCTATAAAATCTACAGTCTCGTTTCTTACGTCGTTTGTTAAACAAACTTTGACACACAATCCATGCAATTTATATGATGATATCGACTTCCGTTTCGAAAATAGATGCAGAAGCATCCAAGTCTCACGAAATACAAGGGCCAGCTTTGTCAAATCAATCACATGTCCATATGACAGCAAATATATCGTGACCTATAAAATCTACAGTCTCGTTTCTTATGTCGTTTGTTAAACAACTTTGATACACAATCCATGCAATTTATATGATGAAGTCATTTATATGATGAAAGTCTCACGAAATACAAGGGCCAGTTTTGTCAATCAATCACATGTCCATATGACAGCAAATATATCGTGACCTATAAAATCTACAGTCTCGTTTCTTACGTCGTTTGTTAAACAAACTTTGACACACAATCCATGCAATTTATATGATGATATCGAGTTCCGTTTCGAAAATAGATGCAGAAGCATCCAAGTCTCACGAAATACAAGGGCCACCTTTGTCAAATCAATCACATGTCCATATGACAGCAAATATATCGTGACCTATAAAAATCTACAGTCTCGTTTCTTACGTCGTTTGTTAAACAAACTTTGACACACAATCCATGCAATTTATATGATGATATCGAGTTCCGTTTCGAAAATATATGCAGAAGCATCCAAGTCTCACGAAATACAAAGGCCACCTTTGTCAAATCAATCACATGTCCATATGACAGCAAATATATCGAGACCTATAAAATCTAAAGTCTCGTTTCTTACGTCGTTTGTTAAACAAACTTTGAAACACAAACCATGCAATTTATATGATGATATCGAGTTCCGTTTCGAAAATAGATGCAGAAGCATCCAAGTCTCACGAAATACAAGGGCCAGCTTTGTCAAATCAATCACATGTTCATATGACAGCAAATATATCGAGACCTATAAAATCTACAGTCTCGTTTCTTACGTCGTTTGTTAAACAAACTTTGACACACAATCCATGCAATTTATATGATGATATCGAGTTCCGTTTCGAAAATAGATGCAGAAGCATCCAAGTCTCACGAAATACAAGGGCCAGCTTTGTCAAATCAATCACATGTCCATATGACAGCAAATATATCGTGACCTATAAAATCTACAGTCTCGTTTCTTACGTCGTTTGTTAAACAAACTTTGACACACAATCCATGCAATTAATATGATGATATCGAGTTCCGTTTCGAAAATAGATGCAGAAGCATCCAAGTCTCACGAAATACAAGGGCCAGCTTTGTCAAATCAATCACATGTCCATATGACAGCAAATATATCGTGACCTATAAAATCTACAGTCTCGTTTCTTACGTCGTTTGTTAAACAAACTTTGACACACAATCCATGCAATTTATATGATGATATCGAGTTCCGTTTCGAAAATAGATGCAGAAGCATCCAAGTCTCACGAAATACAAGGGCCAGCTTTGTCAAATCAATCACATGTCCATATGACAGCAAATATATCGTGACCTATAAAATCTACAGTCTCGTTTCTTACGTCGTTTGTTCAACAAACTTTGACACACAATCCATGCAATTTATATGATGATATCGAGTTCCGTTTCGAAAATAGATGCAGAAGCATCCAAGTCTCACGAAATACAAGGGCCAGCTTTGTCAAATCAATCACATGTCCATATGACAGCAAATATATCGTGACCTATAATATGTACAGTCTCGTTTCTTACGTCGATTGTTAAACAAACTTTAACAACACAATCCATGCAATTTATATGATGATATCGAGTTCCGTATCGAAAATAGATGCAGAAGCATCCAAGTCTCACGAAATACAAGGGCCAGCTTTGTCAAATCAATCACATGTCCATATGACAGCAAATATATCGAGACCTATAAAATCTACAGTCTCGTTTCTTACGTCGTTTGTTAAACAAACTTTGACACACAATCCATGCAATTTATATGATGATATCGAGTTCCGTTTCGAAAATAGATGCAGAAGCATCCAAGTCTCACGAAATACAAGGGTCAGCTTTGTCAAATCAATCACATGTCCATATGACAGCAAATATATCGTGACCTATAATATCTACAGTCTCGTTTCTTACGTCGTTTGCTAAACAAACCTTGACACACTATCCATGCAATTTATATGATGATATCGAGTTTCCGTTTCGAAAATAGATGCAGAAGCATCCAAGTCTCACGAAATACAAGGGCCAGCTTTGTCAAATCAATCACATGTCCATATGACAGCAAATATATCGTGACCTATAAAATCTACAGTCTCGTTTCTTACGTCGTTTGTTAAACAAACTTTGACACACAATCCATGCAATTTATATGATGATATCGAGTTCCGTTTCGAAAATAGATGCAGAAGCATCCAAGTCTCACGAAATACAAGGGCCAGCTTTGTCAAATCAATCACATGTCCATATGACAGCAAATATATCGTGACCTATTAAATCTACAGTCTCGTTTCTTACGTCGTTTGTTAAACAAACTTTGACACACAATCCATGCAATTTATATGATGATATCGAGTTCCGTTTCGAAAATAGATGCAGAAGCATCCAAGTCTCACGAAATACAAGGGTCAGTTTTGTCAAATCAATCACATGTCCATATGACAGCAAATATACCGTGACCTATAATATGTACAGTCTCGTTTCTTACGTCGTTTGCTAAACAAACTTTGACACACAATCCATACAATTTATATGATGATATCGAGTTCCGTTTCGAAAATAGATGCAGAAGCATCAAAGTCTCACGAAATACAAGGGCCAGCTTTGTCAAATCAATCACATGTCCATATGACAGCAAATATATCGTGACCTATAATATCTACAGTCTCGTTTCTTACGTCGTTTGTTAAACAAACTTTGACACACAATTCATGCAATTTATATGATGATATCGAGTTCCGTTTCGAAAATAGATGCAGAAGCATCCAAGTCTCACGAAATACAAGGGCCACCTTTGTCAAATCAATCACATGTCCATATGACAGCAAATATATCGTGACCTATAATATCTACAGTCTCGTTTCTTACGTCGTTTGTTAAACAAACTTTCACACACAATCCATGCAATTTATATGATGATATCGAGTTCCGTTTCGAAAATAGATGCAGAAGCATCCAAGTCTCACGAAATACAAGGGCCAGCTTTGTCAAATCAATCACATGTCCATATGACAGCAAATATATCGTGACTATAATATCTACAGTCTCGTTTCTTACGTCGTTTGCTAAACAAACTTTGACACACAATCCATGCAATTTATATGATGATATCGAGTTCCGTTTCGAAAATAGATGCAGAAGCATCCAAGTCTCACGAAATACAAGGGCCAGCT
>NW_027412225.1:0-53501 GCF_047663935.1 Musca autumnalis
CTTTCCCAATACAAAAGTTCACCGAGATGACTTTCCCAATTACAAAAGTTCACCGGAGATGACTTTCCCAATACAAAAGTTCACCGGAGATGACTTTCCCAATACAAAAGTTCACCGGAGATGACTTTCCCAATACAAAAGTTCACCGAGATGACTTTTCCCATACAAAAGTTCACCGGAGATGACTTTCCCAATACAAAAGTTCACCGGAGATGACTTTCCCAATACAAAAGTTCACCGGGCATGACTTTCCCAATACAAAAGTTCACCGGAGATGACTTTCCATACAAAAGTTCACCGGAGATGACTTTCCCAATACAAAAGTTCACCGGAGATGACTTTCCCATACAAAAGTTCACCGGAGATGACTTTCCCAATACAAAAGTTCACCGGAGATGACTTTTCCCATACAAAAGTTCACCGGAGATGACTTTTCCCCAATACAAAAGTTCACCGGAGATGACTTTTCCCATACAAAAGTTCACCGGAGATGACTTTTCCCATACAAAAAAGTTCACCGGAGATGACTTTCCCAATACAAAAGTTTACCGGAGATGACTTTTCCCATACAAAAGTTCACCGGAGATGACTTTCCAATACAAAAGTTCACCGGACATGACTTTCCCAATACAAAAGTTCACCGGAGATGACTTTTCCAATACAAAAGTTCACCGGAGATGACTTTCCCAATACAAAAGTTCACCGGAGATGACTTTTCCCAATACAAAAGTTCACCGGAGATGACTTTCCCAATACAAAAGTTCACCGGAGATGACTTTCCCATACAAAAGTTCACCGGAGATGACTTTCCCAATACAAAAGTTCACCGGAGATGACTTTTCCCATACAAAAGTTCACCGGAGATGACTTTCCCAATACAAAAGTTCACCGGAGATGACTTTTCCCATACAAAAGTTCACCGGAGATGACTTTTCCCATACAAAAGTTCACCGGAGATGACTTTCCCAATACAAAAGTTCACCGGAGATGACTTTTCCCATACAAAAGTTCACCGGAGATGACTTTCCCAATACAAAAGTTCACCGGAGATGACTTTTCCCATACAAAAGTTCACCGGAGATGACTTTCCCAATACAAAAGTTCACCGGAGATGACTTTTCCCATACAAAAGTTCACCGGAGATGACTTTTCCCATACAAAAGTTCACCGGAGATGACTTTCCCAATACAAAAGTTCACCGGAGATGACTTTTCCCATACAAAAGTTCACCGGAGATGACTTTCCCAATACAAAAGTTCACCGGAGATGACTTTTCCCATACAAAAGTTCACCGGAGATCACTTTCCCAATACAAAAGTTCACCGGAGATGACTTTCCCAATACAAAAGTTCACCGGGAGATGACTTTCCCAATACAAAAGTTCACCGGAGATGACTTTCCCAATACAAAAGTTCACCGGAGATGACTTTCCCAATACAAAAGTTCACCGGAGATGACTTTCCCAATACAAAAGTTCACCGGAGATGACTTTTCCCATACAAAGTTCACCGGAGATGACTTTCCCAATACAAAAGTTCACCGGAGATGACTTTTCCCATACAAAAGTTCACCGGAGATGACTTTCCCAATACAAAAGTTCACCGGAGATGACTTTCCCAATACAAAAGTTCTCCGGGCATGACTTTCCCAATACAAAAGTTCACCGGAGAAGACTTTTCCCATACAAAAGTTCACCGGAGATGACTTTCCCAATACAAAAGTTCACCGGGAGATGACTTTCCCAATACAAAAGTTCACCGGAGATGACTTTTCCCATACAAAAGTTCACCGGAGATGACTTTCCCAATACAAAAGTTCAACGGAGATGACTTCCACATCAAAAGTTCACCGGAGATGACTTTTCCCATACAAAAGTTCACCGGAGATGACTTTCCCAATACAAAAGTTCACCGGAGATGACTTTCCCAATACAAAAGTTCACCGGAGATGACTTTTCCCATACAAAAGTTCACCGGAGATGACTTTTCCCATACAAAAGTTCACCGGAGATGACTTTCCCAATACAAAAGTTCACCGGAGATGACTTTTCCCATACAAAAGTTCACCGGAGATGACTTTTCCCATACAAAAGTTCACCGGAGATGACTTTCCCAATACAAAAGTTCACCGGAGATGACTTTTCCCATACAAAAGTTCACCGGATGACTTTCCCAATACAAAAGTTCACCGGAGATGACTTTCCCAATACAATAGTTCACCGGGCATGACTTTCCCAATACAAAAGTTCACCGGAGATGACTTTTCCCATACAAAAGTTCACCGGAGATGACTTTCCCAATACAAAAGTTCACCGGAGATGACTTTTCCCATACAAAAGTTCACCGGAGATGACTTTCCCAATACAAAAGTTCACCGGAGATGACTTTTCCCATACAAAAGTTCACCGGAGATGACTTTCCCAATACAAAAGTTCACCGGAGATGACTTTCCCAATACAAAAGTTCACCGGAGATGACTTTCCCATACAAAAGTTCACCGGAGATGACTTTCCCAATACAAAAGTTCACCGGAGATGACTTTTCCCATACAAAAGTTCACCGGGCATGACTTTCCCAATACAAAAGTTCACCGTGCATGACTTTTCCAATATAAAAGTTCACCGGAGATGACTTTCCCAATACAAAAGTTCACCGGAGATGACTTTCCCAATACAAAAGTTCACCGGGCATGACTTTCCCAATACAAAAGTTCACCGGAGATGACTTTCCCAATACAAAAGTTCACCGGCATGACTTTCCCAATACCAAAGTTCACCGGGCATGACTTTCCCAATACAAAAGTTCACCGGAGATGACTTTCCCAATACAAAAGTTCACCGGGCATGACTTTTCCAATATAAAAGTTCACCGGAGATGACTTTTCCCATACAAAAGTTCACCGGAGATGACTTTCCAATACAAAAGTTCACCGGGCATGACTTTCCCAATACAAAAGTTCACCGGAGATGATTTTTCCCATACAAAAGTTCACCGGAGATGACTTTCCCAATACAAAAGTTCACCGGAGATGACTTTTCCCATACAAAAGTTCACCGGAGATGACTTTCCCAATACAAAAGTTCACCGGAGATGACTTTTCCCATACAAAAGTTCACCGGAGATGACTTTCCCAATACAAATTTCACCGGAGATGACTTTTCCCATACAAAAGTTCACCGGAGATGACTTTCCCAATACAAAAGTTCACCGGATGACTTTCCCAATACAAAAGTTCACCGGAGATGACTTTTCCCATACAAAAGTTCACCGGAGATGACTTTCCCAATACAAAAGTTCACCGGAGATGACTTTTCCCATACAAAAGTTCACCGGAGATGACTTTCCCAATACAAAAGTTCACCGGAGATGACTTTTCCATACAAAAGTTCACCGGAGATGACTTTCCCAATACAAAAGTTCACCGGAGATGACTTTCCCAATACAAAAGTTCACCGGGCATGACTTTCCCAATACAAAAGTTCACCGGAGATGACTTTTCCCATACAAAAGTTCACCGGAGATGACTTTCCCATACAAAAGTTCACCGGAGATGACTTTCCCAATACAAAAGTTCACCGGAGATGACTTTCCCAATACAAAAGTTCACCGGAGATGACTTTCCCATACAAAAGTTCACCGGAGATGACTTTTCCCATACAAAAGTTCACCGGAGATGACTTTTCCCATACAAAAGTTCACCGGAGATGACTTTCCCAATACACCGGGCATGACTTTCCCAATATAAAAGTTCACCGGAGATGACTTTCCCAATACAAAAGTTCACCGGGCATGACTTTTCCAATATAAAAGTTCACCGGAGATGACTTTTCCCATACAAAAGTTCACCGGAGATGACTTTCCCAATACAAAAGTTCACCGGGCATGACTTTCCCAATACAAAAGCTCACCGGAGATGATTTTTCCCATACAAAAGTTCACCGGAGATGACTTTCCCAATACAAAAGTTCACCGGAGATGACTTTTCCCATACAAAAGTTCACCGGAGATGACTTTCCCAATACAAAAGTTCACCGTGCATGACTTTTCCAATATAAAAGTTCACCGGAGATGACTTTCCCAATACAAAAGTTCACCGGAGATGACTTTCCCAATACAAAAGTTCACCGGGCATGACTTTCCCAATACAAAGTTCACCGGAGATGACTTTCCCAATACAAAAGTTCACCGGGCATGACTTTCCCAATACCAAAGTTCACCGGGCATGACTTTCCCAATACAAAAGTTCACCGGAGATGACTTTCCCAATACAAAAGTTCACCGGGCATGACTTTTCCAATATAAAAGTTCACCGGAGATGACTTTTCCATACAAAAGTTCACCGGAGATGACTTTCCCAATACAAAAGTTCACCGGGCATGACTTTCCCAATACAAAAGTTCACCGGAGATGATTTTTCCCATACAAAAGTTCACCGGAGATGACTTTCCCAATACAAAAGTTCACCGAGATGACTTTTCCCATACAAAAGTTCACCGGAGATGACTTTCCCAATACAAAAGTTCACCGGAGATGACTTTTCCCATACAAAAGTTCACCGGAGATGACTTTCCCAATACAAATTTCACCGGAGATGACTTTTCCCATACAAAAGTTCACCGGAGATGACTTTCCCAATACAAAAGTTCACCGGGCATGACTTTCCCAATACAAAAGTTCACCGGAGATGACTTTTCCCATACAAAAGTTCACCGGAGATGACTTTCCCAATACAAAAGTTCACCGGAGATGACTTTTCCCATACAAAAGTTCACCGGAGATGACTTTCCCAATACAAAAGTTCACCGGAGATGACTTTTCCCATACAAAAGTTCACCGGAGATGACTTTCCCAATACAAAAGTTCACCGGAGATGACTTTCCCAATACAAAAGTTCACCGGGCATGACTTTCCCAATACAAAAGTTCACCGGAGATGACTTTTCCCATACAAAAGTTCACCGGAGATGACTTTCCCATACAAAAGTTCACCGGAGATGACTTTCCCAATACAAAGTTCACCGGAGATGACTTTCCCAATACAAAAGTTCACCGGAGATGACTTTTCCCATACAAAAGTTCACCGGAGATGACTTTTCCCATACAAAAGTTCACCGGAGATGACTTTTCCCATACAAAAGTTCACCGGAGATGACTTTCCCAATACACCGGGCATGACTTTCCCAATATAAAAGTTCACCGGAGATGACTTTCCCAATACAAAAGTTCACCGGGCATGACTTTTCCAATATAAAAGTTCACCGGAGATGACTTTTCCCATACAAAAGTTCACCGGAGATGACTTTCCCAATACAAAAGTTCACCGGGCATGACTTTCCCAATACAAAAGTCACCGGAGATGATTTTTCCCATACAAAAGTTCACCGGAGATGACTTTCCCAATACAAAAGTTCACCGGAGATGACTTTTCCCATACAAAAGTTTCACCGGAGATGACTTTTCCCATACAAAAGTTCACCGGAGATGACTTTCCCAATACAAAAGTTCACCGGAGATGATTTTTCCCATACAAAAGTTCACCGGAGATGACTTTCCCAATACAAAAGTTCACCGGAGATGACTTTCCCATACAAAAGTTCACCGGAGATGACGTTCCCAATACAAAAGTTCACCGGAGATGACTTTCCCAATACAAAAGTTCACCGGAGATGACTTTCCCAATACAAAAGTTCACCGGAGATGACTTTCCCAATACAAAAGTTCACCGGAGATGACTTTCCCAATACAAAAGTTCACCGGAGATGACTTTCCCAATACAAAAGTTCACGGAGATGACTTTCCCAATACAAAAGTTCACCGGAGATGACTTTTCCCATACAAAAGTTCACCGGAGATGACTTTCCCAATACAAAAGTTCACCGGAGATGACTTTTCCCATACAAAAGTTCACCGGAGATGACTTTCCCAATACAAAAGTTCACCGGAGATGACTTTCCCAATACAAAAGTTCACCGGGCATGACTTTCCCAATACAAAAGTTCACCGGAGATGACTTTTCCCATACAAAAGTTCACCGGAGATGACTTTCCCAATACAAAAGTTCACCGGAGATGACTTTTCCCATACAAAAGTTCACCGGAGATGACTTTCCCAATACAAAAGTTCACCGGAGATGACTTTTCCCATACAAAAGTTCACCGGAGATGACTTTCCCAATACAAAAGTTCACCGGAGATGACTTTTCCCATACAAAAGTTCACCGGAGATGACTTTTCCCATACAAAAAAAAGTTCACCGGAGATGACTTTCCCAATACAAAAGTTCACCGGAGATGACTTTTCCCATACAAAAGTTCACCGGAGATGACTTTCCCAATACAAAAGTTCACCGGGCATGACTTTCCCAATACAAAAGTTCACCGGAGATGATTTTTCCCATACAAAAGTTCACCGGAGATGACTTTCCCAATACAAAAGTTCACCGGAGATGACTTTTCCCATACAAAAGTTCACCGGAGATGACTTTCCCAATACAAAAGTTCACCGGAGATGACTTTTCCCATACAAAAGTTCACCGGAGATGACTTTCTCAATACAAAAGTTCACCGGAGATGACTTTTCCCATACAAAAGTTCACCGGAGATGACTTTCCCAATACAAAAGTTCACCGGAGATGACTTTTCCCATACAAAAGTTCACCGGAGATGACTTTTCCCATACAAAAGTTCACCGGAGATGACTTTCCCAATACAAAAGTTCACCGGAGATGACTTTTCCCATACAAAAGTTCACCGGAGATGACTTTCCCAATACAAAAGTTCACCGGAGATGACTTTTCCCATACAAAAGTTCACCGGAGATGACTTTCCCAATACAAAAGTTCACCGGAGATGACTTTCCCAATACAAAAGTTCACCGGGCATGACTTTCCCAATACAAAAGTTCACCGGAGATGACTTTTCCCATACAAAAGTTCACCGGAGATGACTTTCCCATACAAAAGTTCACCGGAGATGACTTTCCCAATACAAAAGTTCACCGGAGATGATTTTCCCAATACAAAAGTTCACCGGAGATGACTTTTCCCATACAAAAGTTCACCGGAGATGACTTTTCCCATACAAAAGTTCACCGGAGATGACTTTTCCCATACAAAAGTTCACCGGAGATGACTTTCCCAATACAATAGTTCACCGGGCATGACTTTCCCAATATAAAAGTTCACCGGAGATGACTTTCCCAATACAAAAGTTCACCGGGCATGACTTTTCCAATATAAAAGTTCACCGGAGATGACTTTTCCCATACAAAAGTTCACCGGAGATGACTTTCCCAATACAAAAGTTCACCGGGCATGACTTTCCCAATACAAAAGTTCACCGGAGATGATTTTTCCCATACAAAAGTTCACCGGAGATGACTTTCCCAATACAAAAGTTCACCGGAGATGACTTTTCCCATACAAAAGTTCACCGGAGATGACTTTCCCAATACAAAAGTTCACCGGAGATGACTTTTCCCATACAAAAGTTCACCGGAGATGACTTTCCCAATACAAAAGTTCACCGGAGATGACTTTTCCCATACAAAAGTTCACCGGAGATGACTTTTCCCATACAAAAGTTCACCGGAGATGACTTTCCCAATACAAAAGTTCACCGGAGATGACTTTTCCCATACAAAAGTTCACCGGAGATGACTTTCCCAATACAAAAGTTCACCGGAGATGACTTTTCCCATACAAAAGTTCACCGGAGATGACTTTCCCAATACAAAAGTTCACCGGAGATGACTTTCCCAATACAAAAGTTCACCGGAGATGACTTTCCCAATACAAAAGTTCACCGGAGATGACTTTCCCAATACAAAAGTTCACCGGAGATGACTTTCCCAATACAAAAGTTCACCGGAGATGACTTTCCCAATACAAAAGTTCACCGGAGATGACTTTTCCCATACAAAAGTTCACCGGAGATGACTTTCCCAATACAAAAGTTCACCGGAGATGACTTTTCCCATACAAAAGTTCACCGGAGATGACTTTCCCAATACAAAAGTTCACCGGAGATGACTTTCCCAATACAAAAGTTCACCGGGCATGACTTTCCCAATACAAAAGTTCACCGGAGATGACTTTTCCCATACAAAAGTTCACCGGAGATGACTTTCCCAATACAAAAGTTCACCGGAGATGACTTTCCCAATACAAAAGTTCACCGGAGATGACTTTTCCCATACAAAAGTTCACCGAAGATGACTTTCCCAATACAAAAGTTCACCGGAGATGACTTTTCCCATACAAAAGTTCACCGGAGATGACTTTCCCAATACAAAAGTTCACCGGAGATGACTTTCCCAATACAAAAGTTCACCGGAGATGACTTTTCCCATACAAAAGTTCACCGGAGATGACTTTTCCCATACAAAAGTTCACCGGAGATGACTTTCCCAATACAAAAGTTCACCGGAGATGACTTTTCCCATACAAAAGTTCACCGGAGATGACTTTTCCCATACAAAAGTTCACCGGAGATGACTTTCCCAATACAAAAGTTCACCGGAGATGACTTTTCCCATACAAAAGTTCACCGGGCATGACTTTCCCAATACAAAAGTTCACCGGAGATGACTTTCCCAATACAATAGTTCACCGGGCATGACTTTCCCAATACAAAAGTTCACCGGAGATGACTTTTCCCATACAAAAGTTCACCGGAGATGACTTTCCCAATACAAAAGTTCACCGGAGATGACTTTTCCATACAAAAGTTCACCGGAGATGACTTTCCCAATACAAAAGTTCACCGGAGATGACTTTTCCCATACAAAAGTTCACCGGAGATGACTTTCCCAATACAAAAGTTCACCGGAGATGACTTTCCAATACAAAAGTTCACCGGAGATGACTTTTCCCATACAAAAGTTCACCGGAGATGACTTTCCCAATACAAAAGTTCACCGGAGATGACTTTTCCCATACAAAAGTTCACCGGGCATGACTTTCCAATACAAAAGTTCACCGTGCATGACTTTTCCAATATAAAAGTTCACCGGAGATGACTTTCCCAATACAAAAGTTCACCGGAGATGACTTTCCCAATACAAAAGTTCACCGGGCATGACTTTCCCAATACAAAAGTTCACCGGAGATGACTTTCCCAATACAAAAGTTCACCGGGCATGACTTTCCCAATACCAAAGTTCACCGGGCATGACTTTCCCAATACAAAAGTTCACCGGAGATGACTTTCCCAATACAAAAGTTCACCGGGCATGACTTTTCCAATATAAAAGTTCACCGGAGATGACTTTTCCCATACAAAAGTTCACCGGAGATGACTTTCCCAATACAAAAGTTCACCGGGCATGACTTTCCCAATACAAAAGTTCACCGGAGATGATTTTTCCCATACAAAAGTTCACCGGAGATGACTTTCCCAATACAAAAGTTCACCGGAGATGACTTTTCCCATACAAAAGTTCACCGGAGATGACTTTCCCAATACAAAAGTTCACCGGAGATGACTTTTCCCATACAAAAGTTCACCGGAGATGACTTTCCCAATACAAAAGTTCACCGGAGATGACTTTTCCCATACAAAAGTTCACCGGAGATGACTTTCCCAATACAAAAGTTCACCGGAGATGACTTTTCCCATACAAAAGTTCACCGGAGATGACTTTTCCCATACAAAAGTTCACCGGAGATGACTTTCCCAATACAAAAGTTCACCGGAGATGACTTTTCCCATACAAAAGTTCACCGGAGATGACTTTCCCAATACAAAAGTTCACCGGAGATGACTTTTCCCATACAAAAGTTCACCGGAGATGACTTTCCCAATACAAAAGTTCACCGGAGATGACTTTCCCAATACAAAAGTTCACCGGGCATGACTTTCCCAATACAAAAGTTCACCGGAGATGACTTTTCCCATACAAAAGTTCACCGGAGATGACTTTCCCATACAAAAGTTCACCGGAGATGACTTTCCCAATACAAAAGTTCACCGGAGATGACTTTCCCAATACAAAAGTTCACCGGAGATGACTTTTCCCATACAAAAGTTCACCGGAGATGACTTTTCCCATACAAAAGTTCACCGGAGATGACTTTCACATACAAAAGTTCACCGGAGATGACTTTCCCAATACACCGGGCATGACTTTCCCAATATAAAAGTTCACCGGAGATGACTTTCCCAATACAAAAAGTTCACCGGGCATGACTTTTCCAATATAAAAGTTCACCGGAGATGACTTTTCCCATACAAAAGTTCACCGGAGATGACTTTCCCAATACAAAAGTTCACCGGGCATGACTTTCCCAATACAAAAGCTCACCGGAGATGATTTTTCCCATACAAAAGTTCACCGGAGATGACTTTCCCAATACAAAAGTTCACCGGAGATGACTTTTCCCATACAAAAGTTCACCGGAGATGACTTTCCCAATACAAAAGTTCACCGGAGATGACTTTTCCCATACAAAAGTTCACCGGAGATGACTTTCCCAATACAAAAGTTCACCGGAGATGACTTTTCCCATACAAAAGTTCACCGGAGATGACTTTCCCAATACAAAAGTTCACCGGAGATGACTTTTCCCATACAAAAGTTCACCGGAGATGACTTTTCCCATACAAAAGTTCACCGGAGATGACTTTCCCAATACAAAAGTTCACCGGAGATGACTTTTCCCATACAAAAGTTCACCGGAGATGACTTTCCCAATACAAAAGTTCACCGGAGATGACTTTTCCCATACAAAAGTTCACCGGAGATGACTTTCCCAATACAAAAGTTCACCGGAGATGACTTTCCCAATACAAAAGTTCACCGGAGATGACTTTCCCAATACAAAAGTTCACCGGAGATGACTTTCCCAATACAAAAGTTCACCGGAGATGACTTTCCCAATACAAAAGTTCACCGGAGATGACTTTCCCAATACAAAAGTTCACCGGAGATGACTTTCCCAATACAAAAGTTCACCGGAGATGACTTTTCCCATACAAAAGTTCACCGGAGATGACTTTCCCAATACAAAAGTTCACCGGAGATGACTTTTCCCATACAAAAGTTCACCGGAGATGACTTTCCCAATACAAAAGTTCACCGGAGATGACTTTCCCAATACAAAAGTTCACCGGGCATGACTTTCCCAATACAAAAGTTCACCGGAGATGGCTTTTCCCATACAAAAGTTCACCGGAGATGACTTTCCCAATACAAAAGTTCACCGGAGATGACTTTTCCCATACAAAAGTTCACCGGAGATGACTTTCCCAATACAAAAGTTCACCGGAGATGACTTTTCCCAATACAAAAGTTCACCGGAGATGACTTTCCCAATACAAAAGTTCACCGGAGATGACTTTTCCCCATACAAAAGTTCACCGGAGATGACTTTTCCCATACAAAAAAAAGTTCACCGGAGATGACTTTCCCAATACAAAAGTTCACCGGAGATGACTTTTCCCATACAAAAGTTCACCGGAGATGACTTTCCCAATACAAAAGTTCACCGGGCATGACTTTCCCAATACAAAAGTTCACCGGAGATGATTTTTCCCCATACAAAAGTTCACCGGAGATGACTTTCCCAATACAAAAGTTCACCGGAGATGACTTTTCCCATACAAAAGTTCACCGGAGATGACTTTCCCAATACAAAAGTTCACCGGAGATGACTTTTCCCATACAAAAGTTCACCGGAGATGACTTTCCCAATACAAAAGTTCACCGGAGATGACTTTTCCCATACAAAAGTTCACCGGAGATGACTTTCCCAATACAAAAGTTCACCGGAGATGACTTTTCCCATACAAAAGTTCACCGGAGATGACTTTTCCCATACAAAAGTTCACCGGAGATGACTTTCCCAATACAAAAGTTCACCGGAGATGACTTTTCCCATACAAAAGTTCACCGGAGATGACTTTCCCAATACAAAAGTTCACCGGTGATGACTTTTCCCATACAAAAGTTCACCGGAGATGACTTTCCCAATACAAAAGTTCACCGGAGATGACTTTCCCAATACAAAAGTTCACCGGGCATGACTTTCCCAATACAAAAGTTCACCGGAGATGACTTTTCCCATACAAAAGTTCACCGGAGATGACTTTCCCATACAAAAGTTCACCGGAGATGACTTTCCCAATACAAAAGTTCACCGGAGATGACTTTCCCAATACAAAAGTTCACCGGAGATGACTTTTCCCATACAAAAGTTCACCGGAGATGACTTTTCCCATACAAAAGTTCACCGGAGATGACTTTTCCCATACAAAAGTTCACCGGAGATGACTTTCCCAATACAATAGTTCACCGGGCATGACTTTCCCAATATAAAAGTTCACCGGAGATGACTTTCCCAATACAAAAGTTCACCGGGCATGACTTTTCCAATATAAAAGTTCACCGGAGATGACTTTTCCCATACAAAAGTTCACCGGAGATGACTTTCCCAATACAAAAGTTCACCGGGCATGACTTTCCCAATACAAAAGTTCACCGGAGATGATTTTTCCCATACAAAAGTTCACCGGAGATGACTTTCCCAATACAAAAGTTCACCGGAGATGACTTTTCCCATACAAAAGTTCACCGGAGATGACTTTCCCAATACAAAAGTTCACCGGAGATGACTTTTCCCATACAAAAGTTCACCGGAGATGACTTTCTCAATACAAAAGTTCACCGGAGATGACTTTTCCCATACAAAAGTTCACCGGAGATGACTTTCCCAATACAAAAGTTCACCGGAGATGACTTTTCCCATACAAAAGTTCACCGGAGATGACTTTTCCCATACAAAAGTTCACCGGAGATGACTTTCCCAATACAAAAGTTCACCGGAGATGACTTTTCCCATACAAAAGTTCACCGGAGATGACTTTCCCAATACAAAAGTTCACCGGAGATGACTTTTCCCATACAAAAGTTCACCGGAGATGACTTTCCCAATACAAAAGTTCACCGGAGATGACTTTCCCAATACAAAAGTTCACCGGAGATGACTTTCCCAATACAAAAGTTCACCGGAGATGACTTTCCCAATACAAAAGTTCACCGGAGATGACTTTCCCAATACAAAAGTTCACCGGAGATGACTTTCCCAATACAAAAGTTCACCGGAGATGACTTTTCCCATACAAAAGTTCACCGGAGATGACTTTCCCAATACAAAAGTTCACCGGAGATGACTTTTCCCATACAAAAGTTCACCGGAGATGACTTTCCCAATACAAAAGTTCACCGGAGATGACTTTCCCAATACAAAAGTTCACCGGGCATGACTTTCCCAATACAAAAGTTCACCGGAGATGACTTTTCCCATACAAAAGTTCACCGGAGATGAATTTCCCAATACAAAAGTTCACCGGAGATGACTTTCCCAATACAAAAGTTCACCGGAGATGACTTTTCCCATACAAAAGTTCACCGGAGATGACTTTCCCAATACAAAAGTTCACCGGAGATGACTTTTCCCATACAAAAGTTCACCGGAGATGACTTTCCCAATACAAAAGTTCACCGGAGATGACTTTCCCAATACAAAAGTTCACCGGAGATGACTTTTCCCATACAAAAGTTCACCGGAGATGACTTTTCCCATACAAAAGTTCACCGGAGATGACTTTCCCAATACAAAAGTTCACCGGAGATGGCTTTTCCCATACAAAAGTTCACCGGAGATGACTTTTCCCATACAAAAGTTCACCGGAGATGACTTTCCCAATACAAAAGTTCACCGGAGATGACTTTTCCAATATAAAAGTTCACCGGGGATGACTTTCCAATACAAAAGTTCACCGGAGATGACTTTCCCAATACAAAAGTTCACCGGGCATGACTTTCCCAATACAAAAGTTCACCGGAGATGACTTTCCCAATACAAAAGTTCACCGGGCATGACTTTCCCAATACCAAAGTTCACCGGGCATGACTTTCCCAATACAAAAGTTCACCGGAGATGACTTTCCCAATACAAAAGTTCACCGGGCATGACTTTTCCAATATAAAAGTTCACCGGAGATGACTTTCCCATACAAAAGTTCACCGGAGATGACTTTCCCAATACAAAAGTTCACCGGGCATGACTTTCCCAATACAAAAGTTCACCGGAGATGATTTTTCCCATACAAAAGTTCACCGGAGATGACTTTCCCAATACAAAAGTTCACCGGAGATGACTTTTCCCATACAAAAGTTCACCGGAGATGACTTTCCCAATACAAAAGTTCACCGGAGATGATTTTCCCATACAAAAGTTCACCGGAGATGACTTTCCCAATACAAAAGTTCACCGGAGATGACTTTTCCCATACAAAAGTTCACCGGAGATGACTTTCCCAATACAAAAGTTCACCGGAGATGACTTTTCCCATACAAAAGTTCACCGGAGATGACTTTCCCATACAAAAGTTCACCGGAGATGACTTTCCCAATACAAAAGTTCACCGGAGATGACTTTTCCCATACAAAAGTTCACCGGAGATGACTTTCCCAATACAAAAGTTCACCGGAGATGACTTTTCCCATACAAAAGTTCACCGGAGATGACTTTCCCAATACAAAAGTTCACCGGAGATGACTTTCCCAATACAAAAGTTCACCGGGCATGACTTTCCCAATACAAAAGTTCACCGGAGATGACTTTTCCCAATACAAAAGTTCACCGGAGATGACTTTCCATACAAAAGTTCACCGGAGATGACTTTCCCAATACAAAAGTTCACCGGAGATGACTTTCCCAATACAAAAGTTCACCGGAGATGACTTTTCCCATACAAAAGTTCTTTCCCATACAAAAGTTCACCGGAGATGACTTTCCCAATACAAAAGTTCACCGGAGATGACTTTTCCCATACAAAAGTTCACCGGAGATGACTTTCCCAATACAAAAGTTCACCGGAGATGACTTTTCCCATACAAAAGTTCACCGGAGATGACTTTCCCAATACAAAAGTTCACCGGAGATGACTCTTCCCATACAAAAGTTCACCGGAGATGACTTTCCCAACACAAAAGTTCACCGGAGATGACTTTCCCATACAAAAGTTCACCGGAGATGACTTTTCCCATACAAAAGTTCACCGGAGATGACTTTCCCAATACAAAAGTTCACCGGAGATGACTTTTCCCATACATAAGTTCACCGGAGATGACTTTCCCAATACAAAAGTTCACCGGAGATGACTTTTCCCATACAAAAGTTCACCGGAGATGACTTTCCCAATACAAAAGTTCACCGGAGATGACTTTCCCAATACAAAAGTTCACCGGAGATGACTTTCCCAATACAAAAGTTCACCGGAGATGACTTTCCCAATACAAAAGTTCACCGGAGATGACTTTCCCAATACAAAAGTTCACCGGAGATGACTTTCCCAATACAAAAGTTCACCGGAGATGACTTTCCCAATACAAAAGTTCACCGGAGATGACTTTTCCCATACAAAAGTTCACCGAGATGACTTTCCCAATACAAAAGTTCACCGGAGATGACTTTTCCCATACAAAAGTTCACCGGAGATGACTTTCCCAATACAAAAGTTCACCGGAGATGACTTTCCCAATACAAAAGTTCACCGGCATGACTTTCCCAATACAAAAGTTCACCGGAGATGACTTAATTCCCATACAAAAGTTCACCGGAGATGACTTTCCCAATACAAAAGTTCACCGGAGATGACTTTTCCCATACAAAAGTTCACCGGAGATGACTTCCCCAATACAAAAGTTCACCGGAGATGACTTTTCCCATACAAAAGTTCACCGGAGATGACTTTCCCAATACAAAAGTTCACCGGAGATGACTTTTCCCATACAAAAGTTCACCGGAGATGACTTTTCCCATACAAAAAAAAGTTCACCGGAGATGACTTTCCCAATACAAAAGTTCACCGGAGATGACTTTTCCCATACAAAAGTTCACCGGAGATGACTTTCCCAATACAAAAGTTCACCGGGCATGACTTTCCCAATACAAAAGTTCACCGGAGATGATTTTTCCCATACAAAAGTTCACCGGAGATGACTTTCCCAATACAAAAGTTCACCGGAGATGACTTTTCCCATACAAAAGTTCACCGGAGATGACTTTCCCAATACAAAAGTTCACCGGAGATGACTTTTCCCATACAAAAGTTCACCGGAGATGACTTTCCCAATACAAAAGTTCACCGGAGATGACTTTTCCCATACAAAAGTTCACCGGAGATGACTTTCCCAATACTAAAGTTCACCGGAGATGACTTTTCCCATACAAAAGTTCACCGGAGATGACTTTTCCCATACAAAAGTTCACCGGAGATGACTTTCCCAATACAAAAGTTCACCGGAGATGACTTTTCCCATACAAAAGTTCACCGGAGATGACTTTCCCAATACAAAAGTTCACCGGAGATGACTTTTCCCATACAAAAGTTCACCGGAGATGACTTTCCCAATACAAAAGTTCACCGGAGATGACTTTCCCAATACAAAAGTTCACCGGGCATGACTTTCCCAATACAAAAGTTCACCGGAGATGACTTTTCCCATACAAAAGTTCACCGGAGATGACTTTCCCATACAAAAGTTCACCGGAGATGACTTTCCCAATACAAAAGTTCACCGGAGATGACTTTCCCAATACAAAAGTTCACCGGAGATGACTTTTCCCATACAAAAGTTCACCGGAGATGACTTTTCCATACAAAAGTTCACCGGAGATGACTTTTCCCATACAAAAGTTCACCGGAGATGACTTTCCCAATACAATAGTTCACCGGGCATGACTTTCCCAATATAAAAGTTCACCGGAGATGACTTTCCCAATACAAAAGTTCACCGGCATGACTTTTCCAATATAAAAGTTCACCGGAGATGACTTTTCCCATACAAAAGTTCACCGGAGATGACTTTCCCAATACAAAAGTTCACCGGGCATGACTTTCCCAATACAAAAGTTCACCGGAGATGATTTTTCCCATACAAAAGTTCACCGGAGATGACTTTCCCAATACAAAAGTTCACCGGAGATGACTTTTCCCATACAAAAGTTCACCGGAGATGACTTTCCCAATACAAAAGTTCACCGGAGATGACTTTTCCCATACAAAAGTTCACCGGAGATGACTTTCCCAATACAAAAGTTCACCGGAGATGACTTTTCCCATACAAAAGTTCACCGGAGATGACTTTCCCAATACAAAAGTTCACCGGAGATGACTTTTCCATACAAAAGTTCACCGGAGATGACTTTTCCCATACAAAAGTTCACCGGAGATGACTTTCCCAATACAAAAGTTCACCGGAGATGACTTTTCCCATACAAAAGTTCACCGGAGATGACTTTCCCAATACAAAAGTTCACCGGAGATGACTTTTCCCATACAAAAGTTCACCGGAGATGACTTTCCCAATACAAAAGTTCACCGGAGATGACTTTCCCAATACAAAAGTTCACCGGAGATGACTTTCCCAATACAAAAGTTCACCGGAGATGACTTTCCCAATACAAAAGTTCACCGGAGATGACTTTCCCAATACAAAAGTTCACCGGAGATGACTTTCCCAATACAAAAGTTCACCGGAGATGACTTTTCCCATACAAAAGTTCACCGGAGATGACTTTCCCAATACAAAAGTTCACCGGAGATGACTTTTCCCATACAAAAGTTCACCGGAGATGACTTTCCCAATACAAAAGTTCACCGGAGATGACTTTCCCAATACAAAAGTTCACCGGGCATGACTTTCCCAATACAAAAGTTCACCGGAGATGACTTTTCCCATACAAAAGTTCACCGGAGATGACTTTCCCAATACAAAAGTTCACCGGAGATGACTTTCCCAATACAAAAGTTCACCGGAGATGACTTTTCCCATACAAAAGTTCACCGGAGATGACTTTCCCAATACAAAAGTTCACCGGAGATGACTTTTCCCATACAAAAGTTCACCGGAGATGACTTTCCCAATACAAAAGTTCACCGGAGATGACTTTCCCAATACAAAAGTTCACCGGAGATGACTTTTCCCATACAAAAGTTCACCGGAGATGACTTTTCCCATACAAAAGTTCACCGGAGATGACTTTCCCAATACAAAAGTTCACCGGAGATGACTTTTCCCATACAAAAGTTCACCGGAGATGACTTTTCCCATACAAAAGTTCACCGGAGATGACTTTCCCAATACAAAAGTTCACCGGAGATGACTTTTCCCATACAAAAGTTCACCGGGCATGACTTTCCCAATACAAAAGTTCACCGGAGATGACTTTCCCAATACAAAAGTTCACCGGAGATGACTTTCCCAATACAAAAGTTCACCGGAGATGACTTTTCCCATACAAAAGTTCACCGGAGATGACTTTCCCAATACAAAAGTTCACCGGAAATGACTTTTCCCATACAAAAGTTCACCGGAGATGACTTTCCCAATACAAAAGTTCACCGGGCATGACTTTCCCAATACAAAAGTTCACCGGAGATGACTTTTCCCATACAAAAGTTCACCGGAGATGACTTTTCCCATACAAAAGTTCACCGGGCACGACTTTCCCAATACAAAAGTTCACCGGAGATGACTTTCCCAATACAAAAGTTCACCGGAGATGACTTTCCCAATACAAAAGTTCACCGGGCATGACTTTCCCAATACAAAAGTTCACCGGAGATGACTTTTCCCATACAAAAGTTCACCGGAGATGACTTTCCCAATACAAAAGTTCACCGGAGATGACTTTCCCAATACAAAAGTTCACCGGAGATGACTTTCCCAATACAAAAGTTCACCGGAGATGACTTTCCCAATACAAAAGTTCACCGGAGATGACTTTCCCAATACAAAAGTTCACCGGAGATGACTTTTCCCATACAAAAGTTCACCGGAGATGACTTTCCCAATACAAAATTCACCGGAGATGACTTTCCCAATACAAAAGTTCACCGGAGATGACTTTCCCAATACAAAAGTTCACCGGAGATGACTTTCCCAATACAAAAGTTCACCGGAGATGACTTTTCCCATACAAAAGTTCACCGGAGATGACTTTTCCCATACAAAAGTTCACCGGAGATGACTTTCCCAATACAAAAGTTCACCGGAGATGACTTTCCCAATACAAAAGTTCACCGGAGATGACTTTTCCCATACAAAAGTTCACCGGAGATGACTTTCCCAATACAAAAGTTCACCGGAGATGACTTTTCCCATACAAAAGTTCACCGGAGATGACTTTTCCCATACAAAAGTTCACCGGAGATGACTTTCCCAATACAAAAGTTCACCGGGCATGACTTTCCCAAAACAAAGTTCACCGGAGATGACTTTCCCAATACAAAAGTTCACCGGAGATGACTTTTCCCATACAAAAGTTCACCGGAGATGACTTTCCCAATACAAAAGTTCACCGGAGATGAATTTTCCCATACAAAAGTTCACCGGAGATGACTTTCCCAATACAAAAGTTCACCGGAGATGACTTTTCCCATACAAAAGTTCACCGGAGATGACTTTCCCAATACAAAAGTTCACCGGAGATGACTTTCCCAATACAAAAGTTCACCGGAGATGACTTTCCCAATACAAAAGTTCACCGGGCATGACTTTCCCAATACAAAAGTTCACCGGAGATGACTTTTCCCATACAAAAGTTCACCGGAGATGACTTTCCCAATACAAAAGTTCACCGGAGATGACTTTCCCAATACAAAAGTTCACCGGAGATGACTTTCCCAATACAAAAGTTCACCGGAGATGACTTTCCCAATACAAAAGTTCACCGGAGATGACTTTCCCAATACAAAAGTTCACCGGAGATGACTTTTCCCATACAAAAGTTCACCGGAGATGACTTTCCCAATACAAAAGTTCACCGGAGATGACTTTCCCAATACAAAAGTTCACCGGAGATGACTTTAATACAAAAGTTCACCGGAGATGACTTTCCCAATACAAAAGTTCACCGGAGATGACTTTTCCCATACAAAAGTTCACCGGAGATGACTTTCCCATACAAAAGTTCACCGGAGATGACTTTCCCAATACAAAAGTTCACCGGAGATGACTTTCCCAATACAAAAGTTCACCGGAGATGACTTTTCCCATACAAAAGTTCACCGGAGATGACTTTTCCCATACAAAAGTTCACCGGAGATGACTTTCCCAATACAAAAGTTCACCGGAGATGACTTTCCCAATACAAAAGTTCACCGGAGATGACTTTCCCAATACAAAAGTTCACCGGGCACGACTTTCCCAATACAAAAGTTCACCGGAGATGACTTTTCCCATACAAAAGTTCACCGGAGATGACTTTCCCAATACAAAAGTTCACCGGAGATGACTTTTCCCATACAAAAGTTCACCGGAGATGACTTTCCCAATACAAAAGTTCACCGGAGATGACTTTCCCAATACAAAAGTTCACCGGAGATGACTTTTCCCATACAAAAGTTCACCGGAGATGACTTTGCCAATACAAAAGTTCACCGGAGATGTCTTTCCCAATACAAAAGTTCACCGGAGATGACTTTCCCAATACAAAAGTTCACCGGAGATGACTTTCCCAATACAAAAGTTCACCGGAGATGACTTTTCCCAATACAAAAGTTCACCGGAGATGACTTTCCCAATACAAAAGTTCACCGGAGATGACTTTTCCCATACAAAAGTTCACCGGAGATGACTTTCCCAATACAAAAGTTCACCGGAGATGACTTTTCCCATACAAAAGTTCACCGGAGATGACTTTCCCAATACAAAAGTTCACCGGAGATGACTTTCCCAATACAAAAGTTCACCGGAGATGACTTTTCCCATACAAAAGTTCACCGGAGATGACTTTCCCAATACAAAAGTTCACCGGAGATGACTTTCCCAATACAAAAGTTCACCGGAGATGACTTTCCCAATACAAAAGTTCACCGGGCACGACTTTCCCAATACAAAAGTTCACCGGAGATGACTTTCCCAATATAAAAGTTCACCGGAGATGACTTTTCCCATACAAAAGTTCACCGGAGATGACTTTCCCAATACAAAAGTTCACCGGAGATGACTTTCCCAATACAAAAGTTCACCGGAGATGACTTTTCCCATACAAAAGTTCACCGGAGATGACTTTTCCCATACAAAAGTTCACCGGAGATGACTTTCCCAATATAAAAGTTCACCGGAGATGACTTTTCCCATACAAAAGTTCACCGGAGATGACTTTCCCAATATAAAAGTTCACCGGAGATGACTTTTCCCATACAACAGTTCACCGGGCATGACTTTCCCAATACAAAAGTTCACCGGGCACGACTTTCCCAATACAAAAGTTCAACGGGCATGACTTTCCCAATACAAAAGTTCACCGGGCATGACTTTCCCAATACAAAAGTTCACCGGGCATGGCTTTCCCAATACAAAAGTTCACCGGAGATGACTTTTCCCATACAAAAGTTCACCGGAGATGACTTTCCCAATACAAAAGTTCACAGGAGATGACTTTTCCCATACAAAAGTTCACCGGAGATGACTTTCCCAATACAAAAGTTTACCGGAGATGACTTTCCCAATACAAAAGTTCACCGGAGATGACTTTTCCCATACAAAAGTTCACCGGAGATGACTTTCCCAATACAAAAGTTCACCGGAGATGACTTTTCCCATACAAAAGTTCACCGGAGATGACTTTCCCAATACAAAAGTTCACCGGAGATGACTTTTCCCATACAAAAGTTCACCGGAGATGACTTTCCCAATACAAAAGTTCACCGGAGATGACTTTTCCCATACAAAAGTTCACCGGAGATGACTTTCCCAATACAAAAGTTCACCGGAGATGACTTTTCCCATACAAAAGTTCACCGGAGATGACTTTCCCAATACAAAAGTTCACCGGAGATGACTTTTCCCATACAAAAGTTCACCGGAGATGACTTTTCCCATACAAAAGTTCACCGGAGATGACTTTTCCCATACAAAAGTTCACCGGAGATGACTTTTCCCATACAAAAGTTCACCGGAGATGACTTTCCCAATACAAAAGTTCACCGGAGATGACTTTCCCAATACAAAAGTTCACCGGAGATGACTTTCCCAATACAAAAGTTCACCGGAGATGACTTTTCCCATACAAAAGTTCACCGTAGATGACTTTTCCCATACAAAAGTTCACCGGAGATGACTTTCCCAATACAAAATTTCACCGGAGATGACTTTTCCCATACAAAAGTTCACCGGAGATGACTTTCCCAATACAAAAGTTCACCGGAGATGACTTTCCCAATACAAAAGTTCACCGGAGATGATTTTCCCAATACAAAAGTTCACCGGAGATGACTTTCCCAATACAAAAGTTCACCGGAGATGACTTTCCCAATATAAAAGTTCACCGGGCATGACTTTCCCAATACAAAAGTTCACCGGGCACGACTTTCCCAATACAAAAGTTCACCGGAGATGACTTTCCCAATACAAAAGTTCACCGGAGATGACTTTTCCCATACAAAAGTTCACCGGAGATGACTTTCCCAATACAAAAGTTCACCGGAGATGACTTTTCCCATACAAAAGTTCACCGGAGATGACTTTTCCCATACAAAAGTTCACCGGAGATGACTTTCCCAATGCAAAAGTTCACCGGAGATGACTTTCCCAATACAAAAGTTCACCGGAGATGACTTTTCCCATACAAAAGTTCACCGGAGATGACTTTCCCAATACAAAAGTTCACCGGAGATGACTTTCCCAATACAAAAGTTCACCGGAGATGACTTTTCCCATACAAAAGTTCACCGGAGATGACTTTCCCAATACAAAAGTTCACCGGAGATGACTTTCCCAATATAAAAGTTCACCGGAGATGACTTTTCCCATACAAAAGTTCACCGGAGATGACTTTCCCAATACAAAAGTTCACCGGGCTCGACTTTCCCAATACAAAAGTTCACCGGGCATGACTTTCCCAATACAAAAGTTCACCGGGCATGACTTTCCCAATACAAAAGTTCACCGGGCATGACTTTCCCAATACAAAAGTTCACCGGAGATGACTTTTCCCATACAAAAGTTCACCGGAGATGACTTTCCCAATACAAAAGTTCACCGGAGATGACTTTTCCCATACAAAAGTTCACCGGAGATGACTTTCCCAATACAAAAGTTCACCGGAGATGACTTTCCCAATACAAAAGTTCACCGGAGATGACTTTTCCCATACAAAAGTTCACCGGAGATGACTTTCCCAATACAAAAGTTCACCGGAGATGACTTTTCCCATACAAAAGTTCACCGGAGATGACTTTCCCAATACAAAAGTTCACCGGAGATGACTTTCCCAATACAAAAGTTCACCGGAGATGACTTTTCCCATACAAAAGTTCACCGGAGATGACTTTCCCAATACAAAAGTTCACCGGGCATGACTTTCCCAATACAAAAGTTCACCGGAGATGACTTTTCCCATACAAAAGTTCACCGGAGATGACTTTCCCAATACAAAAGTTCACCGGAGATGACTTTTCCCATACAAAAGTTCACCGGAGATGACTTTCCCAATACAAAAGTTCACCGGAGATGACTTTCCCAATGCAAAAGTTCACCGGAGATGACTTTTCCCATACAAAAGTTCACCAGAGATGACTTTCCCAATACAAAAGTTCACCGGAGATGACTTTTCCCATACAAAAGTTCACCGGAGATGACTTTTTCCCATACAAAAGTTCACCGGAGATGACTTTCCCAATACAAAAGTTCACCGGAGATGACTTTCCCAATACAAAAGTTCACCGGAGATGACTTTTCCCATACAAAAGTTCACCGGAGATGACTTTCCCAATACAAAAGTTCACCGGAGATGACTTTCCCAATACAAAATTCACCGGAGTTGACTTTTCCCATACAAAAGTTCACCGGAGATGACTTTCCCAATACAAAAGTTCACCGGAGATGACTTTCCCAATACAAAAGTTCACCGGAGATGACTTTTTTCATACAAAAGTTCACCGGAGATGACTTTTCCCAATACAAAAGTTCACCGGAGATGACTTTCCCAATACAAAAGTTCACCGGAGATGACTTTCCCAATACAAAAGTTCACCGGGCACGACTTTCCCAATACAAAAGTTCACCGGAGATGACTTTCCCACTATAAAAGTTCACCGGAGATGACTTTTCCCATACAAAAGTTCACCGGAGATGACTTTCCCAATACAAAAGTTCACCGGAGATGACTTTCCCAATACAAAAGTTCACCGGAGATGACTTTCCCAATACAAAAGTTCACCGGAGATGACTTTTCCCATACAAAAGTTCACCGGAGATGACTTTCCCAATACAAAAGTTCACCTGAGATGACTTTTCCCATACAAAAGTTCACCGGAGATGACTTTCCCAATACAAAAGTTCACCGGGCATGACTTTCCCAAAACAAAAGTTCACCGGGCATGACTTTCCCAATACAAAAGTTCACCGGAGATGACTTTCCCAATACAAAAGTTCACCGGAGATGACTTTTCCCATACAAAAGTTCACCGGAGATGACTTTCCCAATACAAAAGTTCACCGGAGATGACTTTCCCAATACAAAAGTTCACCGGAGATGACTTTTCCCATACAAAAGTTCACCGGAGATGACTTTCCCAATACAAAAGTTCACCGGAGATGACTTTCCCAATATAAAAGTTCACCGGGCATGACTTTCCCAATACAAAAGTTCACCGGAGATGACTTTCCCAATACAAAAGTTCACCGGGCACGACTTTCCCAATACAAAAGTTCACCGGGCATGACTTTCCCAATACAAAAGTTCACCGGAGATGACTTTCCCAATACAAAAGTTCACCGGGCACGACTTTCCCAATACAAAAGTTCACCGGGCATGACTTTTCCCATACAAAAGTTCACCGGAGATGACTTTCCCAATACAAAAGTTCACCGGAGATGACTTTCCCAATACAAAAGTTCACCGGAGATGACTTTTCCCATACAAAAGTTCACCGGAGATGACTTTCCCAATACAAAAGTTCACCGGAGATGACTTTCCCAATACAAAAGTTCACCGGAGATGACTTTTCCCATACAAAAGTTCACCGGAGATGACTTTCCCAATACAAAAGTTCACCGGAGATGACTTTCCCAATACAAAAGTTCACCGGAGATGACTTTTCCCATACAAAAGTTCACCGGAGATGACTTTCCCAATACAAAAGTTCACCGGAGATGACTTTTCCCATACAAAAGTTCACCGGAGATGACTTTCCCAATACAAAAGTTCACCGGAGATGACTTTTCCCATACAAAAGTTCACCGGAGATGACTTTCCCAATACAAAAGTTCACCGGAGATGACTTTCCCAATATAAAAGTTCACCGGGCATGACTTTCCCAATACAAAAGTTCACCGGAGATGACTTTCCCAATGCAAAAGTTCACCGGGCATGACTTTCCCAATACAAAAGTTCACCGGGCATGACTTTCCCAATACAAAAGTTCACCGGAGATGACTTTTCCCATACAAAAGTTCACCGGAGATGACTTTCCCAATACAAAAGTTCACCGGAGATGACTTTCCCAATACAAAAGTTCACCGGAGATGACTTTTCCCATACAAAAGTTCACCGGAGATGACTTTCCCAATACAAAAGTTCACCGGAGATGTCTTTCCCAATACAAAAGTTCACCGGAGATGACTTTCCCAATACAAAAGTTCACCGGAGATGACTTTCCCAATACAAAAGTTCACCGGAGATGACTTTTCCCAATACAAAAGTTCACCGGAGATGACTTTCCCAATACAAAAGTTCACCGGAGATGACTTTTCCCATACAAAAGTTCACCGGAGATGACTTTCCCAATACAAAAGTTCACCGGAGATGACTTTTCCCATACAAAAGTTCACCGGAGATGACTTTCCCAATACAAAAGTTCACCGGAGATGACTTTCCCAATACAAAAGTTCACCGGAGATGACTTTTCCCATACAAAAGTTCACCGGAGATGACTTTTCCAATACAAAAGTTCACCGGAGATGACTTTCCCAATACAAAAGTTCACCGGAGATGACTTTCCCAATACAAAAGTTCACCGGGCACGACTTTCCCAATACAAAAGTTCACCGGAGATGACTTTCCCAATATAAAAGTTCACCGGAGATGACTTTTCCCATACAAAAGTTCACCGGAGATGACTTTCCCAATACAAAAGTTCACCGGAGATGACTTTCCCAATACAAAAGTTCACCGGAGATGACTTTTCCCATACAAAAGTTCACCGGAGATGACTTTTCCCATACAAAAGTTCACCGGAGATGACTTTCCCAATATAAAAGTTCACCGGAGATGACTTTTCCCATACAAAAGTTCACCGGAGATGACTTTCCCAATATAAAAGTTCACCGGAGATGACTTTTCCCATACAAAAGTTCACCGGGCATGACTTTCCCAATACAAAAGTTCACCGGGCACGACTTTCCCAATACAAAAGTTCAACGGGCATGACTTTCCCAATACAAAAGTTCACCGGGCATGACTTTCCCAATACAAAAGTTCACCGGGCATGGCTTTCCCAATACAAAAGTTCACCGGAGATGACTTTTCCCATACAAAAGTTCACCGGAGATGACTTTCCCAATACAAAAGTTCACCGGAGATGACTTTTCCCATACAAAAGTTCACCGGAGATGACTTTCCCAATACAAAAGTTCACCGGAGATGACTTTCCCAATACAAAAGTTCACCGGAGATGACTTTTCCCATACAAAAGTTCACCGGAGATGACTTTCCCAATACAAAAGTTCACCGGAGATGACTTTTCCCATACAAAAGTTCACCGGAGATGACTTTCCCAATACAAAAGTTCACCGGAGATGACTTTTCCCATACAAAAGTTCACCGGAGATGACTTTCCCAATACAAAAGTTCACCGGAGATGACTTTTCCCATACAAAAGTTCACCGGAGATGACTTTCCCAATACAAAAGTTCACCGGAGATGACTTTTCCCATACAAAAGTTCACCGGAGATGACTTTCCCAATACAAAAGTTCACCGGAGATGACTTTTCCCATACAAAAGTTCACCGGAGATGACTTTTCCCATACAAAAGTTCACCGGAGATGACTTTTCCCATACAAAAGTTCACCGGAGATGACTTTCCCAATACAAAAGTTCACCGGAGATGACTTTCCCAATACAAAAGTTCACCGGAGATGACTTTCCCAATACAAAAGTTCACCGGAGATGACTTTTCCCATACAAAAGTTCACCGGAGATGACTTTTCCCATACAAAAGTTCACCGGAGATGACTTTCCCAATACAAAATTTCACCGGAGATGACTTTTCCCATACAAAAGTTCACCGGAGATGACTTTCCCAATACAAAAGTTCACCGGAGATGACTTTCCCAATACAAAAGTTCACCGGAGATGATTTTCCCAATACAAATGTTCACCGGAGATGACTTTCCCAATACAAAAGTTCACCGGAGATGACTTTCCCAATATAAAAGTTCACCGGGCATGACTTTCCCAATACAAAAGTTCACCGGGCACGACTTTCCCAATACAAAAGTTCACCGGAGATGACTTTCCCAATACAAAAGTTCACCGGAGATGACTTTTCCCATACAAAAGTTCACCGGAGATGACTTTCCCAATACAAAAGTTCACCGGAGATGACTTTTCCCATACAAAAGTTCACCGGAGATGACTTTTCCCATACAAAGGTTCACCGGAGATGACTTTCCCAATGCAAAAGTTCACCGGAGATGACTTTCCCAATACAAAAGTTCACCGGAGATGACTTTTCCCATACAAAAGTTCACCGGAGATGACTTTCCCAATACAAAAGTTCACCGGAGATGACTTTCCCAATACAAAAGTTCACCGGAGATGACTTTTCCCATACAAAAGTTCACCGGAGATGACTTTCCCAATACAAAAGTTCACCGGAGATGACTTTCCCAATATAAAAGTTCACCGGAGATGACTTTTCCCATACAAAAGTTCACCGGAGATGACTTTCCCAATACAAAAGTTCACCGGGCTCGACTTTCCCAATACAAAAGTTCACCGGGCATGACTTTCCCAATACAAAAGTTCACCGGGCATGACTTTCCCAATACAAAAGTTCACCGGGCATGACTTTCCCAATACAAAAGTTCACCGGAGATGACTTTTCCCATACAAAAGTTCACCGGAGATGACTTTCCCAATACAAAAGTTCACCGGAGATGACTTTTCCCATACAAAAGTTCACCGGAGATGACTTTCCCAATACAAAAGTTCACCGGAGATGACTTTCCCAATACAAAAGTTCACCGGAGATGACTTTTCCCATACAAAAGTTCACCGGAGATGACTTTCCCAATACAAAAGTTCACCGGAGATGACTTTTCCCATACAAAAGTTCACCGGAGATGACTTTCCCAATACAAAAGTTCACCGGAGATGACTTTCCCAATACAAAAGTTCACCGGAGATGACTTTTCCCATACAAAAGTTCACCGGAGATGACTTTCCCAATACAAAAGTTCACCGGGCATGACTTTCCCAATACAAAAGTTCACCGGAGATGACTTTTCCCATACAAAAGTTCACCGGAGATGACTTTCCCAATACAAAAGTTCACCGGAGATGACTTTTCCCATACAAAAGTTCACCGGAGATGACTTTCCCAATACAAAAGTTCACCGGAGATGACTTTCCCAATGCAAAAGTTCACCGGAGATGACTTTTCCCATACAAAAGTTCACCAGAGATGACTTTCCCAATACAAAAGTTCACCGGAGATGACTTTTCCCATACAAAAGTTCACCGGAGATGACTTTTTCCCATACAAAAGTTCACCGGAGATTACTTTCCCAATACAAAAGTTCACCGGAGATGACTTTCCCAATACAAAAGTTCACCGGAGATGACTTTTCCCATACAAAAGTTCACCGGAGATGACTTTCCCAATACAAAAGTTCACCGGAGATGACTTTCCCAATACAAAAGTTCACCGGAGTTGACTTTTCCCATACAAAAGTTCACCGGAGATGACTTTCCCAATACAAAAGTTCACCGGAGATGACTTTCCCAATACAAAAGTTCACCGGAGATGACTTTTTTCATACAAAAGTTCACCGGAGATGACTTTTCCCAATACAAAAGTTCACCGGAGATGACTTTCCCAATACAAAAGTTCACCGGAGATGACTTTCCCAATACAAAAGTTCACCGGGCACGACTTTCCCAATACAAAAGTTCACCGGAGATGACTTTCCCACTATAAAAGTTCACCGGAGATGACTTTTCCCATACAAAAGTTCACCGGAGATGACTTTCCCAATACAAAAGTTCTCCGGAGATGACTTTCCCAATACAAAAGTTCACCGGAGATGACTTTCCCAATACAAAAGTTCACCGGAGATGACTTTTCCCATACAAAAGTTCACCGGAGATGACTTTCCCAATACAAAAGTTCACCTGAGATGACTTTTCCCATACAAAAGTTCACCGGAGATGACTTTCCCAATACAAAAGTTCACCGGGCATGACTTTCCCAAAACAAAAGTTCACCGGGCATGACTTTCCCAATACAAAAGTTCACCGGAGATGACTTTCCCAATACAAAAGTTCACCGGAGATGACTTTTCCCATACAAAAGTTCACCGGAGATGACTTTCCCAATACAAAAGTTCACCGGAGATGACTTTCCCAATACAAAAGTTCACCGGAGATGACTTTTCCCATACAAAAGTTCACCGGAGATGACTTTCCCAATACAAAAGTTCACCGGAGATGACTTTCCCAATATAAAAGTTCACCGGGCATGACTTTCCCAATACAAAAGTTCACCGGAGATGACTTTCCCAATACAAAAGTTCACCGGGCACGACTTTCCCAATACAAAAGTTCACCGGGCATGACTTTCCCAATACAAAAGTTCACCGGAGATGACTTTCCCAATACAAAAGTTCACCGGGCACGACTTTCCCAATACAAAAGTTCACCGGGCATGACTTTTCCCATACAAAAGTTCACCGGAGATGACTTTCCCAATACAAAAGTTCACCGGAGATGACTTTCCCAATACAAAAGTTCACCGGAGATGACTTTTCCCATACAAAAGTTCACCGGAGATGACTTTCCCAATACAAAAGTTCACCGGAGATGACTTTCCCAATACAAAAGTTCACCGGAGATGACTTTCCCAATACAAAAGTTCACCGGAGATGACTTTCCCAATACAAAAGTTCACCGGAGATGACTTTTCCCATACGAAAGTTCACCGGAGATGACTTTCCCAATACAAAAGTTCACCGGAGATGACTTTTCCCATACAAAAGTTCACCGGAGATGACTTTCCCAATACAAAAGTTCACCGGAGATGACTTTTCCCATACAAAAGTTCACCGGAGATGACTTTCCCAATACAAAAGTTCACCGGAGATGACTTTCCCAATATAAAAGTTCACCGGGCATGACTTTCCCAATACAAAAGTTCACCGGAGATGACTTTCCCAATGCAAAAGTTCACCGGGCATGACTTTCCCAATACAAAAGTTCACCGGGCATGACTTTCCCAATACAAAAGTTCACCGGAGATGACTTTTCCCATACAAAAGTTCACCGGAGATGACTTTCCCAATACAAAAGTTCACCGGAGATGACTTTCCCAATACAAAAGTTCACCGGAGATGATTTTTCCCATACAAAAGTTCACCGGAGATGACTTTCCCAATACAAAAGTTCACCGGAGATGACTTTCCCAATACAAAAGTTCACCGGAGATGACTTTTCCCATACAAAAGTTCACCGGAGATGACTTTCCCAATACAAAAGTTCACCGGAGATGACTTTCCCAATACAAAAGTTCACCGGAGATGACTTTCCCAATACAAAAGTTCACCGGAGATGACTTTTCCCATACAAAAGTTCACCGGAGATGACTTTCCCAATACAAAAGTTCACCGGGCATGACTTTCCCAATACAAAAGTTCACCGGAGATGACTTTCCCAATACAAAAGTTCACCGGGCATGACTTTCCCAATACAAAAGTTCACCGGGCACGACTTTCCCAATACAAAAGTTCACCGGGCATGACTTTCCCAATACAAAAGTTCACCGGGCATGACTTTCCCAATACAAAAGTTTACCGGGCATGACTTTCCCAATACAAAAGTTCACCGGAGATGACTTTTCCCATACAAAAGTTCCCCGGAGATGACTTTCCCAATACAAAAGTTCACCGGAGATGACTTTCCCAATACAAAAGTTCACCGGAGATGACTTTTCCCATACAAAAGTTCACCGGAGATGACTTTCCCAATACAAAAGTTCACCGGAGATGACTTTTCCCATACAAAAGTTCACCGGAGATGACTTTCCCAATACAAAAGTTCACCGGAGATGACTTTTCCCATACAAAAGTTCACCGGAGATGACTTTTCCCATACAAAAGTTCACCGGAGATGATTTTCCCAATACAAAAGTTCACCGGAGATGACTTTCCCAATACAAAAGTTCACCGGAGATGACTTTTCCCATACAAAAGTTCACCGGAGATGACTTTTCCCATACAAAAGTTCACCGGAGATGACTTTCCCAATACAAAAGTTCACCGGAGATGACTTTCCCAATATAAAAGTTCACCGGAGATGACTTTTCCCATACAAAAGTTCACCGGAGATGACTTTCCCAATACAAAAGTTCACCGGAGATGACTTTTCCCATACAAAAGTTCACCGGAGATGACTTTCCCAATACAAAAGTTCACCGGAGATGACTTTTCCCATACAAAAGTTCACCGGAGATGACTTTCCCAATACAAAAGTTCACCGGAGATGACTTTCCCAATACAAAAGTTCACCGGAGATGACTTTCCCAATACAAAAGTTCACCGGAGATGACTCTCCCAATACAAAAGTTCACCGGAGATGACTTTCCCAATATAAAAGTTCACCGGAGATGACTTTCCCAATACAAAAGTTCACCGGAGATGACTTTCCCAATACAAAAGTTCACCGGAGATGACTTTTCCCATACAAAAGTTCACCGGAGATGACTTTCCCAATACAAAAGTTCACCGGAGATGACTTTTCCCATACAAAAGTTCAACGGGCATGACTTTCCCAAAACAAAAGTTCACCGGGCATGACTTTCCCAATACAAAAGTTCACCGGGCATGACTTTCCCAATACAATAGTTCACCGGGCATGACTTTCCCAATACAAAAGTTCACGGAGATGACTTTCCCAATACAAAAGTTCACCGGAGATGACTTTTCCCATACAAAAGTTCACCGGAGATGACTTTTCCCATACAAAAGTTCACCGGAGATGACTTTCCCAATACAAAAGTTCACCGGAGATGACTTTTCCCATACAAAAGTTCACCGGAGATGACTTTCCCAATACAAAAGTTCACCGGAGATGACTTTCCCAATACAAAAGTTCACCGGAGATGACTTTCCCAATACAAAAGTTCACCGGAGATGACTTTCCCAATACAAAAGTTCACCGGAGATGACTTTCCCAATATAAAAGTTCACCGGGCATGACTTTCCCAATACAAAAGTTCACCGGAGATGACTTTTCCCATACAAAAGTTCACCGGAGATGACTTTCCCAATACAAAAGTTCACCGGAGATGACTTTCCCAATACAAAAGTTCACCGGAGATGACTTTTCCCATACAAAAGTTCACCGGAGATGACTTTTCCCATACAAAAGTTCACCGGAGATGACTTTCCCAATACAAAAGTTCACCGGAGATGACTTTTCCCATACAAAAGTTCACCGGAGATGACTTTCCCAATACAAAAGTTCACCGGAGATGACTTTCCCAATACAAAAGTTCACCGGAAATGACTTTCCCAATATAAAAGCTCACCGGAGATGACTTTTCCCATACAAAAGTTCACCGGAGATGACTTTCCCAATACAAAAGTTCACCGGAGATGACTTTCCCAATACAAAAGTTCACCGGAGATGACTTTTCCCATACAAAAGTTCACCGGAGATGACTTTTCCCATACAAAAGTTCACCGGAGATGACTTTCCCAATACAAAAGTTCACCGGAGATGACTTTCCCAATACAAAAGTTCACCGGAGATGACTTTCCCAATACAAAAGTTCACCGGGCATGACCTTCCCAATACAAAAGTTCACCGGGCATGACTTTCCCAATACAATAGTTCACCGGGCATGACTTTCCCAATACAAAAGTTCACCGGGCATGACTTTTCCAATATAAAAGTTCACCGGAGATGACTTTCCCAATACAAAAGTTCACCGGGCATGACTTTCCCAATACAAAAGTTCACCGGGCATGACTTTCCCAATACAAAAGTTCACCGGGCATGACTTTCCCAATACAATAGTTCACCGGGCATGACTTTCCCAATACAAAAGTTCACGGAGATGACTTTCCCAATACAAAAGTTCACCGGAGATGACTTTTCCCATACAAAAGTTCACCGGAGATGACTTTTCCCATACAAAAGTTCACCGGAGATGACTTTCCCAATACAAAAGTTCACCGGAGATGACTTTCCCAATACAAAAGTTCACCGGGCATGACTTTCCCAATACAAAAGTTCACCGGAGATGATTTTTCCCATACAAAAGTTCACCGGAGATGACTTTCCCAATACAAAAGTTCACCGGAGATGACTTTTCCCATACAAAAGTTCACCGGAGATGACTTTTCCCATACAAAAGTTCACCGGAGATGACTTTCCCAATATAACAGTTCACCGGGCATGACTTTCCCAATACAAAAGTTCACCGGGCACGACTTTCCCAATACAAAAGTTCACCGGGCATGACTTTCCCAATACAAAAGTTCACCGGAGATGACTTTCCCAATACAAAAGTTCACCGGAGATGACTTTCCCATACAAAAGTTCACCGGAGATGACTTTCCCATACAAAAGTTCACCGGAGATGACTTTCCCAATACAAAAGTTCACCGGAGATGACTTTCCCAATACAAAAGTTCACCGGGCATGACTTTCCCAATACAAAAGTTCACCGGGCATGACTTTCCCAATACAAGAGTTCACCGGAGATGACTTTCCCATACAAAAGTTCACCGGAGATGACTTTTCCCATACAAAAGTTCACCGGGCATGACTTTCCCAATACAAAAGTTCACCGGGCATGACTTTCCCAATACAAAAGTTCACCGGAGATGACTTTCCCATACAAAAGTTCACCGGAGATGACTTTTCCCATACAAAAGTTCGCCGGGCATGACTTTCCCAATACAAAAGTTCACCGGGCATGACTTTCCCAATACAAAAGTTCACCGGGCATGACTTTCCCAATACAAAAGTTCACCGGAGATGACTTTCCCAATACAAAAGTTCACCGGAGATGACTTTCCCAATACAAAAGTTCACCGGGCATGACTTTCCCAATACAAAAGTTCACCGGAGATGATTTTTCCCATACAAAGTTCACCGGAGATGACTTTCCCAATACAAAAGTTCACCGGAGATGACTTTCCCAATACAAAAGTTCACCGGAGATGACTTTTCCCATACAAAAGTTCACCGGAGATGACTTTTCCCATACAAAAGTTCACCGGAGATGACTTTCCCAATATAACAGTTCACCGGGCATGACTTTCCCAATACAAAAGTTCACCGGGCACGACTTTCCCAATACAAAACTTCACCGGGCATGACTTTCCCAATACAAAAGTTCACCGGAGATGACTTTCCCAATACAAAAGTTCACCGGAGATGACTTTCCCATACAAAAGTTCACCGGAGATGACTTTCCCATACAAAAGTTCACCGGAGATGACTTTCCCAATACAAAAGTTCACCGGAGATGACTTTCCCAATACAAAAGTTCACCGGGCATGACTTTCCCAATACAAAAGTTCACCGGGCATGACTTTCCCAATACAAAAGTTCACCGGAGATGACTTTCCCATACAAAAGTTCACCGGAGATGACTTTTCCCATACAAAAGTTCACCGGGCATGACTTTCCCAATACAAAAGTTCACCGGGCATGACTTTCCCAATACAAAAGTTCACCGGGCATGACTTTCCCAATACAATAGTTCACCGGGCATGACTTTCCCAATACAAAAGTTCACGGAGATGACTTTTCCCATACAAAAGTTCACCGGAGATGACTTTCCCAATACAAAAGTTCACCGGAGATGACTTTTCCCATACAAAAGTTCACCGGAGATGACTTTCCCAATACAAAAGTTCACCGGAGATTACTTTCCCAATACAAAAGTTCACCGGGCATGACTTTCCCAATACAAAAGTTCACCGGAGATGATTTTTCCCATACAAAAGTTCACCGGAGATGACTTTCCCAATACAAAAGTTCACCGGAGATGACTTTCCCAATACAAAAGTTCACCGGAGATGACTTTTCCCATACAAAAGTTCACCGGAGATGACTTTCCCAATACAAAAGTTCACCGGAGATGACTTTTCCCATACAAAAGTTCACCGGAGATGACTTTCCCAATACAAAAGTTCACCGGAGATGACTTTCCCAATACAAAAGTTCACCGGAGATGACTTTCCCAATACAAAAGTTCACCGGAGATGACTTTCCCAATACAAAAGTTCACCGGAGATGACTTTTCCCATACAAAAGTTCACCGGAGATGACTTTCCAATACAAAAGTTCACCGGAGATGACTTTTCCCATACAAAAGTTCACCGGAGATGACTTTTCCCATACAAAAGTTCACCGGAGATGACTTTCCCAATACAAAAGTTCACCGGAGATGACTTTCCCAATACAAAAGTTCACCGGAGATGACTTTTCCCATACAAAAGTTCACCGGAGATGACTTTCCCAATACAAAAGTTCACCGGAGATGACTTTCCCAATACAAAAGTTCACCGGAGATGACTTTTCCCATACAAAAGTTCACCGGAGATGACTTTCCCAATACAAAAGTTCACCGGAGATGACTTTCCCAATACAAAAGTTCACCGGAGATGACTTTTCCCATACAAAAGTTCACCGGAGATGACTTTCCCAATACAAAAGTTCACCGGAGATGACTTTTCCCATACAAAAGTTCACCGGAGATGACTTTCCCAATACAAAAGTTCACCGGAGATGACTTTCCCAATACAAAAGTTCACCGGAGATGACTTTCCCAATACAAAAGTTCACCGGAGATGACTTTCCCAATACAAAAGTTCACCGGAGATGACTTTTCCCATACAAAAGTTCACCGGAGATGACTTTCCCAATACAAAAGTTCACCGGAGATGACTTTTCCCATACAAAAGTTCACCGGAGATGACTTTCCCAATACAAAAGTTCACCGGAGATGACTTTCCCAATACAAAAGTTCACCGGGCATGACTTTCCCAATACAAAAGTTCACCGGAGATGATTTTTCCCATACAAAAGTTCACCGGAGATGACTTTCCCAATACAAAAGTTCACCGGAGATGACTTTTCCCATACAAAAGTTCACCGGAGATGACTTTTCCCATACAAAAGTTCACCGGAGATGACTTTCCCAATATAAAAGTTCACCGGGCATGACTTTTCCCATACAAAAGTTCACCGGAGATGACTTTCCCAATACAAAAGTTCACCGGAGATGACTTTTCCCATACAAAAGTTCACCGGAGATGACTTTCCCAATACAAAAGTTCACCGGAGATGACGTTTCCCATACAAAAGTTCACCGGAGATGACTTTCCCAATACAAAAGTTCACCGGGCATGACTTTCCCAATACAAAAGTTCACCGGAGATGACTTTTCCCATACAAAAGTTCACCGGGCATGACTTTCCCAATACAAAAGTTCACCGGGCATGACTTTCCCAATACAAAAGTTCACCGGAGATGACTTTCCCAATACAAAAGTTCACCGGAGATGACTTCTCCCATACAAAAGTTCACCGGAGATGACTTTCCCAATACAAAAGTTCACCGGAGATGACTTTTCCCATACAAAAGTTCACCGGAGATGACTTTCCCAATACAAAAGTTCACCGGAGATGACTTTTCCCATACAAAAGTTCACCGGAGATGACTTTCCCAATACAAAAGTTCACCGGAGATGACTTTCCCAATACAAAAGTTCACCGGAGATGACTTTTCCCATACAAAAGTTCACCGGAGATGACTTTCCCAATACAAAAGTTCACCGGAGATGACTTTCCCAATACAAAAGTTCACCGGAGATGACTTTTCCCATACAAAAGTTCACCGGAGATGACTTTCCCAATATAAAAGTTCACCGGAGATGACTTTCCCAATACAAAAGTTCACCGGAGATGACTTTCCCAATACAAAAGTTCACCGGGCATGACTTTCCCAATACAAAAGTTCACCGGGCATGACTTTCCCAATACAAAAGTTCACCGGAGATGACTTTTCCCATACAAAAGTTCACCGGAGATGACTTTTCCCATACAAAAGTTCACCGGAGATGACTTTTCCCATACAAAAGTTCACCGGAGATGACTTTCCCAATACAAAAGTTCACCGGAGATGACTTTCCCAATACAAAAGTTCACCGGAGATGACTTTTCCCATACAAAAGTTCACCGGAGATGACTTTCCCAATACAAAAGTTCACCGGAGATGACTTTCCCAATACAAAAGTTCACCGGAGATGACTTTTCCCATACAAAAGTTCACCGGAGATGACTTTCCCAATACAAAAGTTCACCGGAGATGACTTTCCCAATACAAAAGTTCACCGGAGATGACTTTTCCCATACAAAAGTTCACCGGAGATGACTTTCCCAATACAAAAGTTCACCGGAGATGACTTTTCCCATACAAAAGTTCACCGGAGATGACTTTCCCAATACAAAAGTTCACCGGAGATGACTTTCCCAATACAAAAGTTCACCGGAGATGACTTTCCCAATACAAAAGTTCACCGGAGATGACTTTCCCAATACAAAAGTTCACCGGAGATGACTTTTCCCATACAAAAGTTCACCGGAGATGACTTTCCCAATACAAAAGTTCACCGGAGATGACTTTTCCCATACAAAAGTTCACCGGAGATGACTTTCCCAATACAAAAGTTCACCGGAGATGACTTTCCCAATACAAAAGTTCACCGGGCATGACTTTCCCAATACAAAAAATCACCGGAGATGATTTTTCCCATACAAAAGTTCACCGGAGATGACTTTCCCAATACAAAAGTTCACCGGAGATGACTTTTCCCATACAAAAGTTCACCGGAGATTACTTTTCCCATACAAAAGTTCACCGGAGATGACTTTCCCAATATAAAAGTTCACCGGGCATGACTTTTCCCATACAAAAGTTCACCGGAGATGACTTTCCCAATACAAAAGTTCACCGGAGATGACTTTTCCCATACAAAAGTTCACCGGAGATGACTTTCCCAATACAAAAGTTCACCGGAGATGACGTTTCCCATACAAAAGTTCACCGGAGATGACTTTCCCAATACAAAAGTTCACCGGGCATGACTTTCCCAATACAAAAGTTCACCGGAGATGACTTTTCCCATACAAAAGTTCACCGGGCATGACTTTCCCAATACAAAAGTTCACCGGGCATGACTTTCCCAATACAAAAGTTCACCGGAGATGACTTTCCCAATACAAAAGTTCACCGGAGATGACTTTTCCCATACAAAAGTTCACCGGAGATGACTTTCCCAATACAAAAGTTCACCGGAGATGACTTTTCCCATACAAAAGTTCACCGGAGATGACTTTCCCAATACAAAAGTTCACCGGAGATGACTTTTCCCATACAAAAGTTCACCGGAGATGACTTTCCCAATACAAAAGTTCACCGGAGATGACTTTCCCAATACAAAAGTTCACCGGAGATGACTTTTCCCATACAAAAGTTCACCGGAGATGACTTTCCCAATACAAAAGTTCACCGGAGATGACTTTTCCCATACAAAAGTTCACCGGAGATGACTTTCCCAATACAAAAGTTCACCGGAGATGACTTTCCCAATACAAAAGTTCACCGGAGATGACTTTCCAATACAAAAGTTCACCGGAGATGACTTTCCCAATACAAAAGTTCACCGGAGATGACTTTTCCCATACAAAAGTTCACCGGAGATGACTTTCCCAATACAAAAGTTCACCGGAGATGACTTTTCCATACAAAAGTTCACCGGAGATGACTTTTCCCATACAAAAGTTCACCGGAGATGACTTTCCCAATACAAAAGTTCACCGGAGATGACTTTCCCAATACAAAAGTTCACCGGAGATGACTTTTCCCATACAAAAGTTCACCGGAGATGACTTTCCCAATACAAAAGTTCACCGGAGATGACTTTCCCAATACAAAAGTTCACCGGAGATGACTTTTCCCATACAAAAGTTCACCGGAGATGACTTTCCCAATACAAAAGTTCACCGGAGATGACTTTCCCAATACAAAAGTTCACCGGAGATGACTTTTCCCATACAAAAGTTCACCGGAGATGACTTTCCCAATACAAAAGTTCACCGGAGATGACTTTTCCCATACAAAAGTTCACCGGAGATGACTTTCCCAATACAAAAGTTCACCGGAGATGACTTTCCCAATACAAAAGTTCACCGGAGATGACTTTCCCAATACAAAAGTTCACCGGAGATGACTTTCCCAATACAAAAGTTCATCGGAGATGACTTTTCCCATACAAAAGTTCACCGGAGATGACTTTCCCAATACAAAAGTTCACCGGAGATGACTTTTTCCCATACAAAAGTTCACCGGAGATGACTTTCCCAATACAAAAGTTCACCGGAGATGACTTTCCCAATACAAAAGTTCACCGGGCATGACTTTCCCAATACAAAAGTTCACCGGAGATGATTTTTCCCATACAAAAGTTCACCGGAGATGACTTTCCCAATACAAAAGTTCACCGGAGATGACTTTTCCCATACAAAAGTTCACCGGAGATGACTTTTCCCATACAAAAGTTCACCGGAGATGACTTTCCCAATATAAAAGTTCACCGGGCATGACTTTTCCCATACAAAAGTTCACCGGAGATGACTTTCCCAATACAAAAGTTCACCGAAGATGACTTTTCCCATACAAAAGTTCACCGGAGATGACTTTCCCAATACAAAAGTTCACCGGAGATGACGTTTCCCATACAAAAGTTCACCGGAGATGACTTTCCCAATACAAAAGTTCACCGGGCATGACTTTCCCAATACAAAAGTTCACCGGAGATGACTTTTCCCATACAAAAGTTCACCGGGCATGACTTTCCCAATACAAAAGTTCACCGGGCATGACTTTCCCAATACAAAAGTTCACCGGAGATGACTTTCCCAATACAAAAGTTCACCGGAGATGAATTTTCCCATACAAAAGTTCACCGGAGATGACTTTCCCAATACAAAAGTTCACCGGAGATGACTTTTCCCATACAAAAGTTCACCGGAGATGACTTTCCCAATACAAAAGTTCACCGGAGATGACTTTTCCCATACAAAAGTTCACCGGAGATGACTTTCCCAATACAAAAGTTCACCGGAGATGACTTTCCCAATACAAAAGTTCACCGGAGATGACTTTTCCCATACAAAAGTTCACCGGAGATGACTTTCCCAATACAAAAGTTCACCGGAGATGACTTTCCCAATACAAAAGTTCACCGGAGATGACTTTTCCCATACAAAAGTTCACCGGAGATGACTTTCCCAATATAAAAGTTCACCGGAGATGACTTTCCCAATACAAAAGTTCACCGGAGATGACTTTCCCAATACAAAAGTTCACCGGGCATGACTTTCCCAATACAAAAGTTCACCGGGCATGACTTTCCCAATACAAAAGTTCACCGGAGATGACTTTTCCCATACAAAAGTTCACCGGAGATGACTTTTCCCATACAAAAGTTCACCGGAGATGACTTTTCCCATACAAAAGTTCACCGGAGATGACTTTCCCAATACAAAAGTTCACCGGAGATGACTTTCCCAATACAAAAGTTCACCGGAGATGACTTTTCCCATACAAAAGTTCACCGGAGATGACTTTCCCAATACAAAAGTTCACCGGAGATGACTTTTCCCATACAAAAGTTCACCGGGCATGACTTTCCCAATACAAAAGTTCACCGGGCATGACTTTCCCAATACAAAACTTCACCGGGCATGACTTTCCCATAACAAAAGTTCACCGGGCATGACTTTCCCAATACAAAAGTTCACCGGGCATGACTTTCCCAATACAATAGTTCACCGGGCATGACTTTCCCAATACAAAAGTTCACCGGAGATGACTTTCCCAATACAAAAGTTCACCGGAGATGACTTTTCCCATACAAAAGTTCACCGGAGATGACTTTCCCAATACAAAAGTTCACCGGAGATGACTTTCCCAATACAAAAGTTCACCGGAGATGACTTTTCCCATACAAAAGTTCACCGGAGATGACTTTCCCAATACAAAAGTTCACCGGAGATGACTTTCCCAATACAAAAGTTCACCGGAGATGACTTTCCCAATACAAAAGTTCACCGGAGATGACTTTCCCAATACAAAAGTTCACCGGAGATGACTTTCCCAATATAAAAGTTCACCGGGCATGACTTTCCCAATACAAAAGTTCACCGGAGATGACTTTTCCCATACAAAAGTTCACCGGAGATGACTTTCCCAATACAAAAGTTCACCGGAGATGACTTTCCCAATACAAAAGTTCACCGGAGATGACTTTTCCCATACAAAAGTTCACCGGAGATGACTTTCCCAATACAAAAGTTCACCGGAGATGACTTTTCCCATACAAAAGTTCACCGGAGATGACTTTCCCAATACAAAAGTTCACCGGAACAAAAGTTCACCGGGCATGACTTTCCCAATACAAAAGTTCACCGGGCATGACTTTCCCAATACAAAAGTTCACCGGGCATGACTTTCCCAGTACAAAAGATCACCGGGCATGACTTTCCCAATACAAAAGTTCACCGGGCATGACTTTCCCAGTACAAAAGATCACCGGGCATGACTTTCCCAATACAAAAGTTCACCGGGCATGACTTTCCCAATACAAAAGTTCACCGGGCATGACTTTCCCAATACAAAAGTTCACCGGGCATGACTTTCCCAGTACAAAAGTTCACCGGGCATAACTTTCCCAGTACAAAAGATCACCGGGCATGACTTTCCCAATACAAAAGTTGACCGGGCATGACTTTCCCAATACAAAAGTTCACCGGGCATGACTTTTCCCATACAAAAGTTCACCGGGCATGACTTTTTCCATACAAAAGTTCACCGGGCATGACTTTCCCAATACAAAAGTTCACCGGGCATGACTTTCCCAGTACAAAAGTTCACCGGGCATGACTTTCCCAATACAAAAGTTGACCGGGCATGACTTTCCCAATACAAAAGTTCACCGGGCATGACTTTCCCAATACAAAAGTTCACCGGGCATGACTTTCCCAATACAAAAGTTCACCGGGCATGACTTTCCCAATACAAAAGTTCACCGGGCATGACTTTCCCAATACAAAAGTTCACCGGGCATGACTTTCCCAATACAAAAGTTCACCGGGCATGACTTTCCCAGTACAAAAGTTCACCGGGCATGACTTTCCCAATACAAAAGTTCACCGGGCATGACTTTCCCAATACAAAAGTTCACCGGGCATGACTTTCCCAATACAAAAGTTTACCGGGCATGACTTTCCCAATACAAAAGTTGACCGGGCATGACTTTCCCAATACAAAAGTTCACCGGGCATGACTTTCCCAGTACAAAAGTTCACCGGGCATGACTTTCCTAATACAAAAGTTCACCGGGCATGACTTTCCTAATACAAAAGTTGACCGGGCATGACTTTCCCAATACAAAAGTTCACCGGGCATGACTTTCCCAGTACAAAAGATCACCGGCATGACTTTTCCCATACAAAAGTTCACCGGGCATGACTTTCCTAATACAAAAGTTGACCGGGCATGACTTTCCCAATACAAAAGTTCACCGGGCATGACTTTTCCCATACAAAAGTTGACCGGGCATGACTTTCCCAATACAAAAGTTGACCGGGCATGACTTTCCCAATACAAAAGTTCACCGGGCATGACTTTCCCAATACAAAAGTTCACCGGGCATGACTTTCCCAATACAAAAGTTCACCGGGCATGACTTTCCCAATACAAAAGTTCACCGGGCATGACTTTTCCCATACAAAAGTTCACCGGGCATGACTTTTCCCATACAAAAGTTCACCGGGCATGACTTTCCCAATACAAAAGTTCACCGGGCATGACTTTCCCAGTACAAAAGTTGACCGGGCATGACTTACCCAATACAAAAGTTGACCGGGCATGACTTTCCCAATACAAAAGTTCACCGGGCATGACTTTCCCAATACAAAAGTTCACCGGGCATGACTTTCCCAATACAAAAGTTCACCGGGCATGACTTTCCCAATAGAAAAGTTCACCGGGCATGACTTTCCCAATACAAAAGTTCACCGGGCATGACTTTCCCAATACAAAAGTTCACCGGGCATGACTTTCCCAGTACAAAAGTTCACCGGGCATGACTTTCCCAATACAAAAGTTCACCGGGCATGACTTTCCCAATACAAAAGTTCACCGGGCATGACTTTCCCAATACAAAAGTTCACCGGGCATGACTTTCCCAATACAAAAGTTCACCGGGCATGACTTTCCCAATACAAAAGTTCACCGGGCATGACTTTCCCAATACAAAAGTTCACCGGGCATGACTTTCCCAGTACAAAAGTTCACCGGGCATGACTTTCCCAGTACAAAAGATCACCGGGCATGACTTTCCCAATACAAAAGTTGACCGGGCATGACTTTCCCAGTACAAAAGTTCACCGGGCATGACTTTCCCAGTACAAAAGTTGACCGGGCATGACTTTCCCAGTACAAAAGTTCACCGGGCATGACTTTCCCAGTACAAAAGTTCACCGGGCATGACTTTCCCAATACAAAAGTTCACCGGGCATGACTTTCCCAATACAAAAGTTCACCGGGCATGACTTTCCCAGTACTAAAGATCACCGGGCATGACTTTCCCAATACAAAAGTTCACCGGGCATGACTTTCCCAGTACAAAAGATCACCGGGCATGACTTTCCCAATACAAAAGTTGACCGGGCATGCCTTTCCCAATACAAAAGTTCACCGGGCATGACTTTCCCAGTACAAAAGTTCACCGGGCATGACTTTCCTAATACAAAAGTTGACCGGGCATGACTTTCCCAATACAAAAGTTCACCGGGCATGACTTTTCCCATACAAAAGTTCACCGGGCATGACTTTCCCAGTACAAAAGATCACCGGGCATGACTTTCCCAATACAAAAGTTCACCGGGCATGACTTTCCCAATACAAAAGTTCACCAGGCATGACTTTTCCCATACAAAAGTTCACCGGGCATGACTTTCCCAGTACAAAAGATCACCGGGCATGACTTTCCCAATACAAAAGTTGACCGGGCATGACTTTCCCAATACAAAAGTTGACCGGGCATGACTTTCCCAATACAAAAGTTCACCGGGCATGACTTTCCCAGTACAAAAGATCACCGGGCATGACTTTCCCAATACAAAAGTTGACCGGGCATGACTTTCCCAATACAAAAGTTCACCGGGCATGACTTTTCCCATACAAAAGTTCACCGGGCATGACTTTTCCCATACAAAAGTTCACCGGGCATGACTTTCCCAATACAAAAGTTCACCGGGCATGACTTTCCCAGTACAAAAGTTCACCGGGCATGACTTTCCCAATACAAAAGTTGACCGAGCATGACTTTCCCAATACAAAAGTTCACCGGGCATGACTTTCCCAATAAGAAAGTTCACCGGGCATGACTTTCCCAATACAAAAGTTCACCGGGCATGACTTTCCCAATACAAAAGTTCACCGGGCATGACTTTCCCAATACAAAAGTTCACCGGGCATGACTTTCCCAATACAAAAGTTCACCGGGCATGACTTTTCCCATACAAAAGTTCACCGGGCATGACTTTCCCAGTACAAAAGATCACCGGGCATGACTTTCCCAATACAAAAGTTGACCGGGCATGACTTTCCCAATACAAAAGTTGACCGGGCATGACTTTCCCAATACAAAAGTTCACCGGGCATGACTTTCCCAGTACAAAAGATCACCGGGCATGACTTTCCCAATACAAAAGTTGACCGGGCATGACTTTCCCAATACAAAAGTTCACCGGGCATGACTTTTCCCATACAAAAGTTCACCGGGCATGACTTTTCCCATACAAAAGTTCACCGGGCATGACTTTCCCAATACAAAAGTTCACCGGGCATGACTTTCCCAGTACAAAAGTTCACCGGGCATGACTTTCCCAATACAAAAGTTGTCCGGGCATGACTTTCCCAATACAAAAGTTCACCGGGCATGACTTTCCCAATACAAAAGTTCACCGGGCATGGCTTTCCCAATACAAAAGTTCACCGGGCATGACTTTCCCAATACAAAAGTTCACCGGGCATGACTTTCCCAATACAAAAGTTCACCGGGCATGACTTTCCCAGTACAAAAGTTCACCGGGCATGACTTTCCCAATACAAAAGTTCACCGGGCATGACTTTCCCAATACAAAAGTTCACCGGGCATGACTTTCCCAGTACAAAAGATCACCGGGCATGACTTTCCCAATACAAAAGTTCACCGGGCATGACTTTCCCAGTACAAAAGATCACCGGGCATGACTTTCCCAATACAAAAGTTGACCGGGCATGACTTTCCCAATACAAAAGTTCACCGGGCATGACTTTCCCAGTACAAAAGTTCACCGGACATGACTTTCCTAATACAAAAGTTGACCGGGCATGACTTTCCCAATACAAAAGTTCACCGGGCATGACTTTTCCCATACAAAAGTTCACCGGGCATGACTTTCCTAATACAAAAGTTCACCGGGCATGACTTTCCCAATACAAAAGTTCACCGGGCATGACTTTTCCCATACAAAAGTTGACCGGGCATGACTTTCCCAATACAAAAGTTCACCGGGCATGACTTTCCCAATACAAAAGTTCACCGGGCATGACTTTCCCAATACAAAAGTTCACCGGGCATGACTTTCCCAGTACAAAAGTTCACCGGGCATGACTTTCCCAGTACAAAAGTTCACCGGGCATGACTTTCCCAGTACAAAAGTTCACCGGGAATGACTTTCCCAATACAAAAGTTCACCGGGCATGACTTTCCCAATACAAAAGTTCACCGGGCATGACTTTCCCAATACAAAAGTTCTCCAGGCATGACTTTCCCAATACAAAAGTTCACCGGGCATGACTTTCCCAATACAAAAGTTCACCGGGCATGACATTCCCAATACAAAAGTTCACCGGGCATGACTTTCCCAATACAAAAGTTCACCGGGCATGACTTTCCCAATACAAAAGTTCACCGGGCATGACTTTCCCAGGACAAAAGTTCACCGGGCATGACTTTCCCAGTACAAAAGATCACCGGGCATGACTTTCCCAATACAAAAGTTGACCGGGCATGACTTTCCCAGTACAAAAGTTCACCGGGCATACTTTCCCAGTACAAAAGTTGACCGGGCATGACTTTCCCAGTACAAAATGTCACCGGGCATGACTTTCCCAGTACAAAAGTTCACCGGGCATGACTTTCCCAATACAAAAGTTCACCGGGCATGACTTTCCCAATACAAAAGTTCACCGGGCATGACTTTCCCAGTACAAAAGATCACCGGGCATGACTTTCCCAATACAAAAGTTCACCGGGCATGACTCTCCCAGTACAAAAGATCACCGGGCATGACTTTCCCAATACAAAAGTTGACCGGGCATGACTTTCCCAATACAAAAGTTCACCGGGAATGACTTTCCCAGTACAAAAGTTCACCGGGCATGACTTTCCCAATACAAAAGTTCACCGGGCATGAATTTCCCAATACAAAAGTTCACCGGGCATGACTTTTCCCATACAAAAGTTGACCGGGCATGACTTTCCCAGTACAAAAGATCACCGGGCATGACTTTTCCCATACAAAAGTTCACCGGGCATGACTTTCCCAGTACAAAAGATCACCGGGCATGACTTTCCCAATACAAAAGTTGACCGGGTATGACTTTCCCAATACAAAAGTTGACCGGGCATGACTTTCCCAATACAAAAGTTCACCGGGCATGACTTTCCCAGTACAAAAGATCACCGGGCATGACTTTCATAATACAAAAGTTGACCGGGCATGACTTTCCCAATACAAAAGTTCACCGGGCATGACTTTTCCCATACAAAAGTTCACCGGGCATGACTTTTCCCATACAAAAGTTCACCGGGCATGACTTTCCCAGTACAAAAGATCACCGGGCATGACTTTTCCCATACAAAAGTTCACCGGGCATGACTTTCCCAGTACAAAAGATCACCGGGCATGACTTTCCCAATACAAAAGTTCACCGGGCATGACTTTCCCAATACAAAAGTTCACCGGGCATGACTTTCCCAATACAAAAGTTCACCGGGCATGACTTTTCCAGTACAAAAGTTCACCGGGCATGACTTTCCCAATACAAAAGTTCACCGGGCATGACTTTCCCAATACAAAAGTTCACCGGGCATGAGTTTCCCAATACAAAAGTTCACCGGGCATGACTTTCCCAATACAAAAGTTCACCGGGCATGACTTTCCCAATACAAAAGTTCACCGGGCATGACTTTCCCAGTACAAAAGTTCACCGGGCATGACTTTCCCAGTACAAAAGATCACCGGGCATGACTTTCCCAATACAAAAGTTGACCGGGCATGACTTTCCCAGTACAAAAGTTCACCGGGCATGACTTTCCCAGTACAAAAGTTCACCGGGCATGACTTTCCCAATACAAAAGTTCACCGGGCATGACTTTCCCAATACAAAAGTTCACCGGGCATGACTTTCCCAGTACAAAAGATCACCGGGCATGACTTTCCCAATACAAAAGTTCACCGGGCATGACTTTCCCAATACAAAAGTTGACCGGGCATGACTTTCCCAATACAAAAGTTGACCGGGCATGACTTTCCCAATACAAAAGTTGACCGGGCATGACTTTCCCAATACAAAAGTTCACCGGGCATGACTTTCCCAATACAAAAGTTCACCGGGCATGACTTTTCCCATACAAAAGTTCACCGGGCATGACTTTCCCAATACAAAAGTTCACCGGGCATGACTTTCCCAGTACAAAAGATCACCGGGCATGACTTTCCCAATACAAAAGTTGACCGGGCATGACTTTCCCAATACAAAAGTTCACCGGGCATGACTTTCCCAGTACAAAAGATCACCGGGCATGACTTTCCCAATACAAAAGTTCACCGGGCATGACTTTCCCAATACAAAAGTTCACCGGGCATGACTTTTCCCATACAAAAGTTCACCGGGCATGACTTTCCCAATACAAAAGTTCACCGGTCATGACTTTCCCAGTACAAAAGTTCACCGGGCATGACTTTCCCAATACAAAAGTTCACCGGGCATGACTTTTCCCATACAAAAGTTGACCGGGCATTACTTTCCCAATACAAAAGTTGACCGGGCATGACTTTCCCAATACAAAAGTTCACCGGGCATGACTTTCCCAATACAAAAGTTCACCGGGCATGACTTTCCCAATACAAAAGTTCACCGGGCATGACTTTCCCAGTACAAAAGTTCACCGGGCATGACTTTCCCAGTACAAAAGTTCACCGGGCATGACTTTCCCAATACAAAAGTTCACCGGGCATGACTTTCCCAGTACAAAAGATCACCGGGCATGACTTTCCCAATACAAAAGTTCACCGGGCATGACTTTCCCAATACAAAAGTTCACCGGGCATGACTTTCCCAGTACAAAAGTTCACCGGGCATGACTGTCCCAGTACAAAATTTCACCGGGCATGACTTTCCCAGTACAAAAGTTCACCGGGCATGACTTTTCCCATACAAAAGTTCACCGGGCATGACTTTCCTAATACAAAAGTTCACCGGGCATGACTTTCCCAATACAAAAGATCACCGGGCATGACTTTTCCCATACAAAAGTTGACCGGGCATTACTTTCCCAATACAAAAGTTGACCGGGCATGACTTTCCCAATACAAAAGTTCACCGGGCATGACTTTCCCAATACAAAAGTTCACCGGGCATGACTTTCCCAATACAAAAGTTCACCGGGCATGACTTTCCCAGTACAAAAGTTCACCGGGCATGACTTTCCCAGTACAAAAGTTCACCGGGCATGACTTTCCCAATACAAAAGTTCACCGGGCATGACTTTTCCCATACAAAAGTTCACCGGGAATGACTTTCCCAATACAAAAGTTCACCGGGCATGACTTTCCCAATACAAAAGTTCACCGGGCATGACTTTCCCAATACAAAAGTTCTCCGGGCATGACTTTCCCAATACAAAAGTTCACCGGGCATGACTTTCCCAATACAAAAGTTCACCGGGCATGACATTCCCAATACAAAAGTTCACCGGGCATGACTTTCCCAATACAAAAGTTCACCGGGCATGACTTTCCCAATACAAAAGTTGACCGGGCATGACTTTCCCAATACAAAAGTTCACCGGGTATGACTTTCCCAATACAAAAGTTCACCGGGCATGACTTTTCCCATACAAAAGTTCACCGGGCATGACTTTCCCAGTACAAAAGTTGACCGGGCATGACTTTCCCAATACAAAAGTTCACCGGGCATGACTTTCCCAATACAAAAGTTCACCGGGCATGACTTTCCCAATACAAAAGTTCACCGGGCATGACTTTCCCAGTACAAAAGTTCACCGGGCATGACTTTCCCAATACAAAAGTTCACCGGGCATGACTTTCCCAGTACAAAAGATCACCGGGCATGACTTTCCCAATACAAAAGTTGACCGGGCATGACTTTCCCAATACAAAAGTTCACCGGGCATGACTTTCCCAATACAAAAGTTCACCGGGCATGACTTTCCCAGTACAAAAGATCACCGGGCATGACTTTCCCAATACAAAAGTTGACCGGGCATGACTTTCCCAGTACAAAAGTTCACCGCGCATGACTTTCCCAATACAAAAGTTGACCGGGCATGACTTTCCCAATACAAAAGTTCACCGGGCATGACTTTCCCAGTACAAAAGATCACCGGGCATGACTTTCCCAATACAAAAGTTGACCGGGCATGACTTTCCCAGTACAAAAGTTCACCGGGCATGACTTTCCCAATACAAAAGTTCACCGGGCATGACTTTCCCAATACAAAAGTTCACCGGGCATGACTTTCCCAATACAAAAGTTCACCGGGCATGACTTTTCCCATACAAAAGTTCACCGGGCATGACTTTCCCAGTACAAAATATCACCGGGCATGACTTTCCCAATACAAAAGTTGACCGGGCATGACTTTCCCAATACAAAAGTTCACCGGGCATGACTTTCCCAATACAAAAGTTCACCGGGCATGACTTTCCCAATACAAAAGTTCACCGGGCATGACTTTCCCAATACAAAAGTTGACCGGGCATGACTTTCCCAATACAAACGTTTACCGGGCATGACTTTCCCAGTACAGAAGTTCACCGGGCATGACTTTCCCAGTACAAAAGATCACCGGGCATGACTTTCTCAATACAAAAGTTGACCGGGCATGACTTTCCCAATACAAAAGTTCACCGGGCATGACTTTCCCAGTACAAAAGATCACCGGGCATGACTTTCCCAATACAAAAGTTGACCGGGCATGGCTTTCCCAATACAAAAGTTCACCGGGCATGACTTTCCCAATACAAAAGTTCACCGGGCATGACTTTTCCCATACAAAAGTTCACCGGGCATGACTTTCCCAGTACAAAAGATCACCGGGCATGACTTTCCCAATACAAAAGTTCACCGGACATGACTTTCCCAATACAAAAGTTCACCGGGCATGACTTTCCCAATACAAAAGTTCACCGGGCATGACTTTCCCAGTACAAAAGTTCACCGGGCATGACTTTCCCAATACAAAAGTTCACCGGGCATGACTTTCCCAATACAAAAGTTTACCGGGCATGACTTTCCCAATACAAAAGTTCACCGGGCATGACTTTCCCAATACAAAAGTTCACCGGGCATGACTTTCCCAATACAAAAGTTCACCGGGCATGACTTTCCCAGTACAAAAGTTCACCGGGCATGACTTTCCCAGTACAAAAGATCACCGGGCATGACTTTCCCAATACAAAAGTTGACCGGGCATGACTTTCCCAGTACAAAAGTTCACCGGGCATGACTTTCCCAGTACAAAAGTTCACCGGGCATGACTTTCCCAATACAAAAGTTCACCGGGCATGACTTTCCCAATACAAAAGTTCACCGGGCATGACTTTCCCAGTACAAAAGATCACCGGGCATGACTTTCCCAATACAAAAGTTCACCGGGCATGACTTTCCCAATAAAAAAGTTCACCGGGCATGACTTTCCCAATACAAAAGTTGACCGGGCATGACTTTCCCAATACAAAAGTTCACCGGGCATGACGTTCCCAATACAAAAGTTCACCGGGCATGACGTTCCCAATACAAAAGTTCACCGGGCATGACTTTCCCAATACAAAAGTTCACCGGGCATGACTTTCCCAGTACAAAAGATCACCGGGCATGACTTTCCCAATACAAAAGTTGACCGGGCATGACTTTCCCAATACAAAAGTTCACCGGGCATGACTTTCCCAGTACAAAAGATCACCGGGCATGACTTTCCCAATACAAAAGTTCACCGGGCATGACTTTCCCAATACAAATGTTCACCGGGCATGACTTTTCCCATACAAAAGTTCACCGGGCATGACTTTCCCAATACAAAAGTTCACCGGGCATGACTTTCCCAGTACAAAAGTTCACCGGGCATGACTTTCCCAATACAAAAGTTCACCGGGCATGACTTTTCCCATACAAAAGTTCACCGGGCATGACTTTCCCAATACAAAAGTTCACCGGGCATGACTTTCCCAGTACAAAAGATCACCGGGCATGACTTTCCCAATACAAAAGTTCACCGGGCATGACTTTCCCAATACAAAAGTTCACCGGGCATGACTTTCTCAATACAAAAGTTGACCGGGCATGACTTTCCCAATACAAAAGTTCACCGGGCATGACTTTCCCAGTACAAAAGATCACGGGGCATGACTTTCCCAATACAAAAGTTCACAGGGCATGACTTTCTCAATACAAAAGTTGACCGGGCATGACTTTCCCAATACAAAAGTTCACCGGGCATGACTTCCCAATACAAAAGTTCACCGGGCATGACTTTCCCAATACAAAAGTTCACCGGGCATGACTTTCCCAGTACAAAAGTTCACCGGGCATGACTTTCCCAGTACAAAAGATCACCGGGCATGACTTTCCCAATACAAAAGTTCACCGGGCATGACTTTTCCAGTACAAAAGTTCACCGGGCATGACTTTCCCAGTACAAAAGTTCACCGGGCATGACTTTCCCAATACAAAAGATCACCGGGCATGACTTTTCCCATACAAAAGTTCACCGGGCATGACTTTCCCAGTACAAAAGATCACCGGGCATGACTTTTCCCATACAAAAGTTCAGCGGGCATGACTTTCCCAATACAAAAGTTCACCGGGCACGACTTTTCCCATACAAAAGTTCACCGGGCATGACTTTCCCAATACAAAAGTTCACCGGGCATGACTTTCCCAATACAAAAGTTCACCGGGCATGACTTTCCCAGTACAATAGTTGACCGGGCATGACTTTTCCCATACAAAAGTTCACCGGGCATGACTTTCCCAGTACAATAGTTGACCGGGCATGACTTTCCCAATACAAAAGTTCACCGGGCATGACTTTTCCCATACAAAAGTTCACCGGGCACGACTTTCCAAGTACAAAAGATCACCGGGCATGACTTTCCCAATACAAAAGTTCACCGGGCATGACTTTCCCAATACAAAAGTTCACCGGGCATGACTTTCCCAATACAAAAGTTCACCGGGCATGACTTTCCCAATACAAAAGTTCACCGGGCATGACTTTTCCCATACAAAAGTTCACCGGGCATGACTTTCCCAGTACAATAGTTGACCGGGCATGACTTTCCCAATACAAAAGTTCACCGGGCATGACTTTCCCAGTACAAAAGTTCACCGGGCATGACTTTCCCAATACAAAAGATCACCGGGCATGACTTTCCCAGTACAAAAGATCACCGGGCATGACTTTTCCCATACAAAAGTTCACCGGGCATGACTTTCCCAGTACAATAGTTGACCGGGCATGACTTTCCCAATACAAAAGTTCACCGGGCATGACTTTCCCAGTACAAAAGATCACCGGGCATGACTTTCCCAATACAAAAGTTGACCGGGCATGACTTTCCCAATACAAAAGTTCACCGGGCATGACTTTCCCAATACAAAAGTTCACCGGGCATGACTTTCCCAATACAAAAGATCAACGGGCATGACTTTCCCAATACAAAAGTTGACCGGGCATGACTTTCCCAATACAAAAGTTCACCGGGCATAACTTTCCCAATACAAAAGTTCACCGGGCATGACTTTCCCAATACAAAAGTTCACCG